>NC_081409.1:272999146-273081646 GCF_030272615.1 Cryptomeria japonica | reverse complement strand
AAATTTTGACAATTTTTTGGACTTAGGGCACTTGAGAGATCGCACCGGTATAGTATGACTCTCGACATTCTGACGCTTTGGGATGCATGATAGGGGAATGCTTAGCGTAAAACTTCCCACTCAGACATGCTCATGACGTTGGTTTGTGCACATGATGAACTGAATCAATTCTAGCCAATCTTGCAAGTTTGCATTGCATGCAATTGACAATTTTTGGAGTAGGCACAAAAATGCTACCAATTGAAAATGGATCCGACTCATCAAAAACAAAGATATTTATTTGTAGAGGAGCCTCATGTGACCTCATGGGATCAAATGGATCGACCACATGTGTCCTGGATTTGAAGAAATAGTCCATCAAATTTTGACAATTTTTTGGACTCAAGCACTTGAGAGATTGCACCGGTACGGTATGACTCTCGATGTTCCGATGCTTTGGGATGCACAAAAAGGGCACACCTAGTGTAAATATTCCCACCTAGATGTGCTTGCAACATTGGTTTATGCACACAACGAACCGAACCAATTGTAGCCAATCTTGCAACTTTGCATTGCATGCAAGTGACAATTTTTGAAGTAGGCCAAAATATGCTAATAATTTTAAATGGCTCTGAGTTGTCACAAATCGAGATAGGCCATTATAGAGGAGCCTCACGTGACCCCACGGGATCAAACAGATCGACCATATGTGTCCTGGATTTGAAGAAATAGTTCGTCAAATTTTGACAATTTTTTGGACTCAGGGCAATTGAGAGATCGCACTGGTACAGTATGACTCTCGACGTTCTAGTGCTTTGGGATGCATGAAAAGGGCATGCCTAGCATAAACCTTCCCACCTAGATGTGCTCGCAATGTTGGTTTATGCACACAACAAACAAAATTTGACCATTGCGAGCGTGAGGGTGCTCTCGCACCAAACACATTGTTGTTTATATTCATATTATTGATTTTTGTTGTTTATATTCATATTGTTGATTACATATGAAAATATTGATTAGAATTTATAAAAGGACAGCCACCAAATACACCGAATACACAATAATGAACTGAATACAAGGAGTTTTGTAGGGTTAATTCAATATTTTAGAAATTTTATCAAATCATATTCCATGATTGCAATGTTTTATATCATATATTTTTGTTGTTTATATTCATATTGTTGATTACATATGCAAATATTCATTTAAATTTATAAAAGGACAACCACAAAATACAACAAATATAAAATAATGAACTCATTACACATTTATTGGATTGAATATCGATATTTATATATATAAAAAAAGGCATGTCTACCAAGTCAATACAAGTATTACCAAAATATGGCATACGCCATGTCCAAATCGATATACAATGAAAATGTAGAATATATCTACATGTATTTGTCATTCTATGACCAAAAATAACACTATATGATCCTAAACTTGTGGTGGATCATCAAAATCAATCCTCTTTGATGCAGTACGCAGCTATGTAGATGGCTGCAAAACCACAATTCAAAAGCCAAGTTAGAATTCTTTTGTAGAAAATAGTTCACAATTAACAACATAACTATGTATTTAACTTTAATTCCTTTGCAATTGAAATGTAGATTACCTCATCGGTTGACCTAGGAGCTAATGTCTTCACTCTCCTCTCCTTGTCACTCTTAGGAGTTTTCTTGAAGACATACTTAAATGGATCCACATTATGGCCATACCGTGAAGGGGTCTATTGTAGACTAAATATACAATTAATACAATGTACTAACATAAATATATCAAAAATACTTAAAAGCTATAATATAGAGAACAATGACGTACCTATGCCTTAGATACTTCTCTAATGGACTAAGGATGGCTCACCATCGATGTAGAAACTGTCGCTATTACCTATACAAAAAATGTTCAAAGATTAAATACAATTAATATAATGATAAGTATTGAAGGTTAAAAACAATTAATTTTACATATCAAACAAAAGTGTACCAGATTCTAAGATGCTTCTCCAGTGCAAGGAGGGTTCGCCATTGACAAAATAGGTATGGATATTTCTTGTATGAAAAAATTATAAGATTATAATATATCACAAGTTCACATGTATGTGTGCATATAATCATGAAATCAAGAAAATAAAGTAGAGATACATACCTCCGCCCTCTCTTGATCCGCGGGCGAATCACGTCTATTCAACAAATCCACAAAGCTGAATGGCCACTGTACATGTAAAATAGACAACCAACACTAATCAATCTACAAACCCCAACTAATACTTGATTTCAACATTTTCAAAAAATTGTACAACTAAAAATGTGTTCAATTACCTTCTTCCCACGTTTCGGTGTCTTCGAGGAATTCTTTTTCTTAGGATGAGCCCTAGATGCGGAGGGGGTACCCTAAAAAAACAAAATTAACATGAGATATTAGTACAGATAATAAATTAAACATAATTTTAAAAATCTAAAATTAAATTACTTGCATATTCCATCAAAATAATACATAAAAACAGTTGTACAAAATATGATACTGTATAGCCTTGTAGGCCAAAATCGATCGCTGAGAGCATGATGTCATCAATCTGGGGCATTTCGTCCCCTATCAACACCTACAAAGCGAAAATTGGACCAAGCATTAAAGATAGTTAGTATATCTTTTATTTTTTTGAACTCAAAGTGTACTATTCTATTTTGACATGTTACAAAATTTATACCTCAGGCATCAAAGTTGCCGCTATAGTAACTGGGGGAGGTGTATGGGATACTGCTGCTACATCCTAAAATGCATATTATTTGTCTTAATTTAAATCGATGTATAAATGAAAATTCATTTATGTAATTACAAATTTAAAGTGACTGATAAATAAAATGTTATGAATTCAAATTAACACACCTGTGTATGTGGGTCATGGGAAAACACCATGTCCATCAACTCATCTGTCAGTGTGACATCCTCAACCGTGTGAGCATGACATCTACAACTGCAAATTGTGCATAGATGATATGAGATCCATCTGCACCGACTACATCATCTATCCCTGAGCATATCCCTGAGCAACTGACATGCATATGCTGGATGGGCTCTTTGTCTCCCTCTAATGGCTCACCATCCAATACAATAGGGTGTGCTAATGACGTCCCATGCTGGATGATGGCACTGGTCAATGCTATGGCCACTTGAAGAGTTTGTAGCTCCATCGATTCTTTCAGCTCTAATGGGATAGCGTGATGCACCTTGGGTTTGGGTGCTAGGGGGCGGCGACTCTCCGCGGGTAGTCGTCTATGGGCTCCAGGTCTATCTTGGGCAGAGAAACCACCTCTACCATGAAACTCTCTCATGTCAAAATAGTTTGGCTGCACATTTAGCACAAAATCACAATATATTTTTCTCAAAAAATATAATGGCACCTCATAATTATTACAAGGTGGATCATCAAAGACCATTCATCACCTCTGCCAAAAAAGATTCTTCATCTGCACATTGGTACACCAATTTATGGGAAACCTCTTTGCATTAAGAGGTAATGACTGACCAGTTTTGGGATCAACAAAAAGGGCACATATTTGTTGTTTAGTAATATTTTTGTGTTTTACTCCATCGTATGATAGCCCATTGGCATAGAATTGACAACACCTATCCCTAAAGCTTCCCCCTTTGGTAATTTATGTGGAAATAGCTATGGCACCACTAGCTAATGTTTCTAGGCTAGTGGCGAGGGATTGATGATGGTCAAGTTTAGAAATTTTCAATTTAACAACCAGTTTATTGATTTTAGACATATTTTTTCCTAACTGATTAATTAATTCTTCTTGTGTTTTGGGTGTGCGGTCAAAAGGAGGAATTGGGGGTTGTTCTTGTGTATTTTCAGGAGGTGCATTTTGTTGTTCTTGTGGGTATTAAGGAGGTGCATTTGGTTATTCTTGTTCTGGATTAGAAGAACCTGGTTTTTGAAACAAAAAATGAAAAAAACTAATCAAAATTAATGAAATTAAATTCAAAATGTAAAACAAATTGCATATACTGGAAAGAAAGACAAAGATAAACAAAAAATAACCTTGATCTATAGCTTGGAGGACAAATCTAGAACCTCGTTTGTAGTTTAGGAGAGAAAATGGGGAAAAACAAAGTTAAAAACGCGCTATTCATGGGTAAATGAGACCTAGTTTTTTTTTTTAACTTTTTTTACTAGGAACCACGTACACGGTTTTTTTGGATTATTAGCACATACGCACTCATTTTCCTAATCATAGCACGTCCGCACTTATTTTTCTAAAAGCAGTGTGTATGTGCTATCTTCTCTAGGCTCGGGAAGAACAAACCTAAGCATGTACGTGGAAATTCCAAATTTGAAAACTGTGTATGCGCTGCTTGTTTTTCCATGTTTTTTTTGGGTGGTGTCCACTTTTTTTACCACTATCTTTGTGCACACGCCCTTTAACTTACTTGTATATATAAAGTTTCTATGTATTCACTACCACATACATATTTTTTTAATTTTAAATATATATTACAGGAGATTATGATGGACGTGAGATATAGAGATTTGCAAGCACCTGGTGATCCTATTCATCAGGATACACAGGTAAATTTATATTTAAATTTAAATTTAATTTTATGTGTCTTAATTTTTTTATATTAATCAGGATCCACTATATATATATATATATATATATATATATATATATATATATATATATATATATAACATGGAAATTGTGTACACAATGTAGGCCCCTGGCATAGGTGACGGATCAAATCAGGGACTGGGACAGGACATGACATAGCTCATTATATTGTTATATATAAATGCTTGCTTCTTTTATTATGTATATCTGACATTTCTATTATACATGTTGTGAATGTTATATTTCTATTATGCACTCAATTGCTATTGTACATGTTTTGGATATTTAGATATTACATATGAACTATGGACATTGTATTTGTATCCTTATTTTAGACATTATACCTCAACATTTCATACATGTTACATGTTTATTTAGACATTTCATCTGTTACATGTTTATATCTACATTTCATGTGTTGTACATGTTTATTTTATGTGTTACAATGAGATATCACTCTGATGCAGGTGCACACTAGATCAATCTCCTAATTCATCGACAAGTTTTCTTAATATTTATAATTTATTATTTATTGCTTAATTTATTCGAAAAAGGATGTCTTAAGGGGATCATAATACATGCTCAATTAGTATTCAATTTCTTCAAACTCATTATTATTGAATTTGTCTACTTAGTTGTGTTACGTGTTTATACAAATTTCATAATTCTGAGTTACATGTTTATTTTATGTGTTACAATGTTCAAATTTCACCTGTTACATTTCAGTTGGATTGATATGCAAATAATTTCTACATTTCATTTAGATTGATATGCAAATGATATATACTAGGTTTTATGGTTGTTATTGGTATTGGTATTGCTATTGGTATTTATATAGGTTTATGGATAATTTTAGTAGGTTGTGGATATATTATTAATAATATTACATGTTTTATTTTTTGTAACACTTAAACTTTAATGGCGATGACCACAAGTAGTATGGGATGCTTTCTTTTCTTCACAACTAGTACTGAAGTAAGAGATAAGTTTGATATTAATATAGAGTTTAACATTATTTAAGACTACATCCTTGGACTATACCTAACTTTTCTTAAGGGGATGTCCTAAGGGGATGCCAATGAAAAATCAAAATATATTTTCTAAATCAAGTAATATAAATAATCACTAATAAATATGAATAATGCAATTATGACTAGTGCCTTGTTCTTAATCAAGAAATATTAATAATTAATAATAATTACTAATAATCTAATTCAAGTGATATAGATAATCACTAATAATATAATGTAACAAAGAAAAGAATTTACATGTGTGTGGACTCATGAAAAATTGAATAACAATGTATATATATAATTTAGCATACTTCACATAAGGGGATCTAAATTTAGGATGTCTTAAGGGAATGTCCAAAGGGGATGTCTTAAGAGGATGTCCAAAGATGATGTCTTAAGGGGATGTCCAAAGTGCATGTCTGAAGGGGATGTATATCACATTGAAAAGCACATGTATGTATGTAATTGAAAAATACCTAAAATCATAAATATAAAATAATTTCAACCTTGAGCATGCATAATAATATATGAAAACCATTGTTCAACCTATCAAAAAAAAAAACTATGTATGATCCAATATTTAAAAATAAACTCTAAGTTTTAATATGGTCCAAATAAATATATATCCAATCCTAGTTCAAATTAAACGTGACTTCAAACTCTAGTTCAAATATAAAAGTATGAGCTACAAAAACAAGTTAGATAGCCTAAGTTAGCTCCTGATACATATAGTTTGGATCCTCTCTATCTTTTATTATCTCCAAAAAAAAATTATGTTCTTCAAAAGGTAACCTCCACTTTTGGTTGCCACATCCTTTTTTTGGCAATGTCTCAAACTGTAGCTTTGTCACTATAACCAAGTGACTATAATGTAGAACTATTTTTCTAGGCATGTATTCAATAAATTGAACACCATTTTTGTCTATCTTAGTTTATTGATAATAGGTGCCTTCTATAACAATTGAACCAGTTGGATATGACTGTCCATCATTGTCTACAGTTACTTCTAGCAATTTGAATTTTGCTTTCATGCATCCTAGTAGATAATAAACTACACCTTCCACATTGTCAAGATGCACAACCACAAGAAAAATATCACCTACATGTATGTACATCCAGATGACACCATATAAATTTAAAATAAAAGTAAGATGTATCTATAAAATTTAAACATGTCACTACATGATCTAAATTAAAACTAAATAAAAGAACATGTATGCACACACGAACCTGAAATCACTAAATCAGAAACATGTTAATAATCAGCTGAATATATAGGATCATGAATGTCTATGTCATTTTAATCATCTTCATAAGGAGGCATTTTGATTAACTCTTTCATATCCCATTGTGAGACATATCCATTTGTATTATTCTCGCATTGACTCATTGGATTGTATTCAACACAGTCAACACAAAAGCATGAGTTTTCTCTTACTTGAATCAGTGGAGGCTTGTGGTGTCTTGTAGTCATCACTTTATGTAAACGTCTAATACCAACAATTGTTTGTCAATTGTAAGGATTAGATCAATCAATACCTGTTACAAATATGAAATGAAATTTCCACATTTTAAGATCAACTACTTTAGGATAAAAGTGAAATGCAGAGCTGATGAAATTTTTTAAGAATTCTTGAGAACAAAAATATTTTACCTTTCACTTCCCAAAAATAATGTTTGTTTGCATTCTCTATGCTATTACCTACATAAAATAACTTAAATATGTTGTTATGTGCACTTCTTTTTAAATGAAATTATATTAAGAAACAGATACAAAGAAATTGAAAACAAAATTAACAGTACCTGCAAGTTCATGTTGGCAAAATGCACGCTTCACACATGCTCCTGGTCCATCGTGCTCTCCTTTTCCATGTCCACTTTCAAATAATTTCCATAGAAACTTAACATTGTGTCTAGCATGTTGCATGGATACCCAATTAAAGTGTTTTGTAGATTTAAATTGTCCTGCTTCATAAAGTTGTATGTCATGTACATGTACAATTGAACATTTAAAATAAAATTTATCAAATTGAAATCAAATACAGATTTACATATAAATAAAAAATGAATTGAAACTTAGGTATTCACCTACACAACCATCCGACCAAATCTAGTGATGTGAAACATTTATCCCGCGATTTGCAAGATCTTTAAAAAACATTGCAAAACAATGAGATACATAGCTCCTATCATGAACCTTATCATTGATGATATAGAAATGAACCTCCTTGATGATAATGTGGTCATTTGGATCAGTACAGTTTTCTACCCCATCCACATCAAATTGTGCATGTCTATAGGTCACTTGTAAATATTTCAACCTGATCAGAATGATAATATTGAGCTTGAATCTGCAATTGAGGGGAAAATGTATAATTCTTGAAGAAATCTACAATTGAAAGAATACAAACAGGTGGAAAATAATTTTTGGAATCACGAAATTGTTTAGCTCGCCATCGTGCACCATGAAAATGTTGGATATGTGGATAAATCGTAGTACGAAATCTGTTCATAAACTCAAGGTAGGGCAATTCCCTCTCCTTCAATGAAATTTTTTTGGACTCATCTTCTGAATTAGTTTGATATGTCTCATATTGAAATCTCTTCCACAATATTGGCATTGAAACATCCATATTCTCAATTTGTAATGGAAATTTTTGCAAATATGTACAATCAATGCATGTACTTTTTATACACTGTACATTGAAGTCACTAAATCTTCTGATTTATCACATAAAATTGATTTCACAAACTATGTCGTACTTCCAGGGATGACCATATCTAGATTAAGTACTGCCATAGCTTTTTTGTATGACTCTAAGTATAGATGAAACTCAACAAGATTTCAACAACAACAAGTTTCACATACCTTTTTTTATGCGTACAAAGTAAGGGCGCAACCTCTCCAACATTCTTTGACATATTTTCACATCCGAAAAATTCTTCTTTGAATGCTTCAAATAGTTCACTTTGTGTTGTATCTACAAAATGTTTAGGATGTGAAATCTTCATACCAAACTCTTCATCTTTCATCTGTATAGTGTCCCACATGTTTTTGCAATGCAGTTTAATTGTGCTCTTAGGTACCATGTGCTCAGATGAAATTTGGCTGAAAAGAGTATCCTCATTCATCTCTATCAAATTTCTCATGATAGAAGAAAAATTCATACCTTGACTACTACTAATTCTTCTGCTACTTCAGTTGCATTATCTTCAACATCAACAAGATCTTCCTCAAAATCAATAGGTTGCTCTTAATTATATTTTTTACGACCTTTCTTTAAATCATCCCTTATACTGTCATATTTTTTTGCTCTATTTCTTTCATTCCCCATTACACAAAGTATTAAAATTTTCTTTCCTAAAATTGCAAGTGAATACTCATTAAGAAAAAAATCAAATCCTTTGCAAATAATCAACTCCTCAATAAAAAATCACCTTCTTCATAAAAATTGGCTGCTTCCTTGAAAAAATCAACTTCCTAGAAAAAAAATTGAAGATTTTATGAATTGTTTTTTGTTTTTTGTTTTTAAAAATTTAAAAATGACCTCATTAATATATGAGGGAAAGGGTGGGGAATTGAGCGGTTGCGTCCCCACACAACCGCTCGTGGAGGGTCCCACAACTTGGGGGACTCGGTCAAGCCCTACTTGGATGAGTAGGAATCGATCGAGGCCCACTTGACCGAGGCTACCTATGTGTCATTCCACATGACAACCTACTCAACAAAATCCCCCCAATTTGCAGAAATTTCAAGTTCCGCTAAGAATTTGACCATTAATTATTTTTTTTCTAAAAACTAAAATTACCCTTTTCGAGAGCTCGGAGTGAGGAAAGTTGACATATAATTTTTATAGAATTTCAATTAAAATTATTATATTAAAATTACAAAATACTACAGGTAGGTATATTAACATTCGAGAAGACTTTGACTCAGAAAAATAAAAAAAATAGTAAATCATATCAGAAAAATTTAAAAATTATATATAACACTAGAGGAGAGAGTCCTCTTGAAGAATATATAATTTTTTGGGGGATTTCTATAGTTTTGATAGGGGAAATTTGGTGGGAGATGAAAACTGTTGATTTCAGGAAACTTCGACTTTGAATGGTTATAATAGTGAAAATATACATCGAAATCAGATTTTTTTTTTCTACACTGGCCATTGATGTCATCTAAAACATATTTCAAAATCAGAGGAAAAAAATATTATTTATGTATAGTTTTGTGGTGGTAGGTGTAACCCCTGATTTGCTGTATTTTTCTATAACTAAAAAATGACTTTAATAATTAAAAAAAAAAAATCAATCCTTGTTCCAATCTTTTTAAAAAATAATAGGCATAAACATTATCTAGTTTTACAAATTTCATCAGTTTATATCATCTTCACATATCAAATAGAAATATCACTTTTGTGCCATTGAAGTTGAATAATTTTGTTGTTGTTAGCCTTTTCCTTTATAAAAAGTGAGACACAAGTTTGTACTTTTACCCTATGACTAGAAAGTTAATGAAGAGGCTTGAAAAAATTGACATTGAACACAAAATTTTATTTGATTGTTAGGATAACCTAATGCATGATATTGTTCCTTCAAAAGGTTAGTATTATAAGAAAAACCAAAAAATGCATGAAACTCTTTTAATGAACCAAATTTACTAATAAAGCAAATAGACAAATAATTAAAGGTTAAATAAATTAATTGTCTGAAACTTTTTTTAAATTAAGATAATGCATTAAATAACCTAAGGTTAACATTATTAATTAATTTCATTGATTTTTATACCTCGGAAGAGGAATTGGAGAACTCAGATGACAATGAAGATGAGGGGTCTGATACAGAGTTGGAAGGTGATTTTGGCATGGATACCCCTACTAAGGGAACCAGAAAGGGGAAGGATAAAGATATGGCTTCTAGGTCTAGCAGAAATATTTTCGGTAAAGGGGTTAAGGGAAAAAGGAAAAAGGTATAGGAGGAGGACAATTGGTTTGAAGAAGATGACTAGGATGATGATGGTATGGAGAGTGAAAGTGAAAATGCCACCCCACCACCTAAGAAGAAAACTAAGCATAGTCCAGCTATCACTGATATCACCTTGAAGAAGGAGGTTGGTACCTCAAAGGCCCCTTCTCCTCCTTTGGCTCCTAGTAGATTGATTTTTTGTGTGGAGAAAGAGGGAAAAAATGTGGCAGAAGGGGAGACTCTGCCTCCTAAAGATAGAGTCACAATTGTTGATGTTGAAACACTGGAGGACAATGTCAATTTTTCAGAATTCAATAAGGATAGTTGTGATTCTCCCATAGCTATGCTTCACACTGTGAAGAATGGGGTGATGGAGTATTATAAGGTTATAAAATGGGTCAGAGATTGAAAATTTGAATTCTAAACACGGAGGCCTCTTCAAAGAAAATGGACATTCTAGAAGCTGTTGGTATGGGTAATCTCAATTCTTTTCCTAACAATTTGATGGAATTAACTAAATCCATCAGGGATGCGGAGGCTATTACTGAGGCTTATGGTTCCAAATTCAAGGTTCTGGAGGCTAGGCTCAATGAGCTAGAAAAGAGTGTTTAGATTCATGAGGAAACCCTAAAGAAGATTAGAGAAAAAAGCCACAAAATTTTGAAATCTTCAGTAGATAATTTCAAAGTGCTGATTAGTAAACTGGAGCAAATCTAGCTGGAAAAGATTAACGTGATATTTTTGAGGACAAGGACTTGACCCCTAAAGGTGTGGTTCGACCTGGTAAAAGAACCTGGGAGAATTCAAGGAAGATGGCCCAACAAGATAAGGAAGTGGATGATCTCAAGAGTGTTTTTACCTCTATGGTTCAACTGGAGAAAGAGGTTGTGGAGCTTCTGAAGAATTTATTTTCATTCTATTTTCCTATGCTCTAGGCTGTCCCTTTGGTGTTGTTGTGCTATCCTTGTGTTACTTTTGGTTCTCTTATTGGCTTTTTGTTTCTGCCAGCTATTTCTATTTTTTGTTATGTTCTTTCTAGCTAGGCCTTTATAGTTTTATCTCTTTTCTAATTTGTTGTAAAGGGTTTCAGGGCCCCTTCAAAACATGTTTTTCACTTAATCAAAAAAATTATTAATTAATTAAGAAATTTAAATAGATTTTATATTAAGAAAATAAATTAAAGGGGTTTAATGTTTAATTATAGAAATTAATCCCAATTATCCTTAGATTGGTTATGGGTTGGTTGGGTTAGTTTTGAAAAATAAAGTTTTTTAATCCTCGAAGAGAAGGTGGAGATTGATTGATTCTTTGGAAAGAGGATTAGGACATTTTGATCAGGGCAAAGTGTGAAGTTGGGATACAAAGATTCGCAAAGGATTGTTGGCTGGTTGAAAGGATTGGAGAGGTTGTCTTTAGATTCTTGGTTTAAGTGTTTAAGAGGTAGGATCCAAAACCTTTTTTTGTAAAATCATTGAATGATAATCTGAATGATATAAATAATTTGAAAATGATTTCTTTATGAATTTTTCCAGTATTGGCTTCTTTTATAATTGCATGGTTCTTGAATATATTGAAATCTGCTATTATCATTCTTTGGAATATATATGCTATTGCATTATTTCTATCATTCGTTCCCAAAAAAAATTCCCTACTCTCTTCTATTAAGAAATTGTTGTCCATGAGCAAGACTATTGGATGACAAACTATCATATTGCGCTATATGTGTTTTGCCTATGATTTAAATTATTTTCATTTTATTATTTATTTATTTCTTATATAATTCAAATCCTGGAAGTCTTTCCCCCTCCACCACGTAATATGAGAGGAGAAGCATCCCTCCACACCAGCATAGTGAGGAGTTTCCTCCACTCACAATCCATGGGGAGGAGGGCTCCCTGCACCCATGCCAACATGGACATGAGTATCCTCCACCCATATTTTGTGGGGAGGAGGGCATCCTTTGCCCACGTAGCATGGGGAGGAGGAGCCTCCTTCACCCACGCTACATGAGGAAGAGGAGCTCCTCCATGCCAACCTATTCTGCCTTATTTCCTAACAGAAAATAAATCAAAACAATAATCTATATATATATATATATATATATATATATTTCACTCTTGGATTATGTTATAGTTTAAGAGGTAAATATTATATTTTAGGGTCTAGCACATAAATAATTTGGTTTTAATACCTAGTTTTATGTTTTGGAACTTTAGATAGAGTAGATTAATGTATTTACTATAGCTTATTAATCTAGGGTTTTGTTTTATAATTTTGTATGCTTTTGTTTGTTGGGTGTATAATAATAATATTGTTTTTGATTAGGGAAAATAGGTTTTGAAGTTTCGTTGAAACCCTTTACAACATTAGATCAAAAGATAGCCATTAAAGCACATCAAAAAAGAAAGAGACAACATACATAGAAAAGATAGCTGGTCAGAAAACAAAAAGACAACATCAAAAGGACACAACATACATGACCTAAAGATAAGACAACACAAAAAACAAAAAAGAGACAACGCTAGGTAGAGTTCTTTAGCAACTCGGTAGCTTCCAGCTCCAGTTGCTCCATGTTCTCAATAGTCCGCTTGATTTCTTCAATCTCCCTAATTTTTCTTTGCTTCTTTCTGATGCTTGCGTGAGTTCTTCTACCATGACCGGTTTCCGTATCTTCAGGGGTTTCTTTCTTCACCTAAATGGTGTCCCCGAGGACTTTTTCCCCTTGGTCACTTTCAAGCTTATTGATAAGAACCTTAATGCTTTCAGAAGCAATCTTTAAAATCTTGTGACTCTGCTCCCCAATCTTTTTGAGCATATTCTCAACCCCTTCCACCCTTTTTGCAATATCCCCGACTCTATTTTCCAAGATTTGGAAGCTATTGCATTGGGCATTAATGATTTCCTCTGCGTTACTTATTGCCTTGGTAAGCTCACTTAAACAATCAGGAAGGGAATTGAATTTACTAGTGCCATTAGCTTCTAAAGTTTCAATTTTGCTAGCCTCCTGGGTGTGTTTTCCTTTTATGCTTGTTATTTCAATTTGAACCCAAAGGAAAACCTTGTTGAAGAAGTTTGTCCCATTTTTGAAACATAGGTCAATATCCAGATGTGGGCCATCCTGGGCCTTGTATAATAATAATATTGTTAGTTTTACTTAAATAAGAGAAATTAATGTGGAATTTTAGAATTAAGTTTAATTTCTAAGATAGGGTCTTTTACTAATTTAATTCTTCATTGTTATTTATGGTTAGAAGGTAAAGATTAGTAAAATTAATTTTTATTTGGAGAGTGATTGTTGAGTTCAGGGCTTCCTTATTTACTTTGTTAATTGGGATATAGTTTTATACTACAATTTCTACTTGTGATTGGACCAAGCATATTTGGTTTTATTTAAATATTCTCTTGGTTTATTTTTTTAATCATCATGTTGATACATTCTAGTTTTTTGCATAGAACAATTATCTTTTTTTATCTTAAGACCTATATCATTTCATATTATAGCTTGAGTAGAGAATTAAATGATCTATACAACTATTCTTGCAGATATAATTGTGTAGTTTAGTTAATTATCATTTTCTTCTGATTGAAATTTATTTACTTAGGTAAACTCATGTTCATAATTAAACAAATAGGTACTTTGATGCTTAGGGTTGTAGATATTTAATTTTATCTTATAGTTTAATTATATCTGGGAGTGGAAGTTTTATTATGGTTACTCTACATATGGTTATTTAATTTAAAATAGGGTCATTAGTTATGTCTGGGAGTAAATGGGTAATTTAGTAATAAATACCTATGATGTAATGTAGTTTGTGTGAATTTATTGAGTAAATTTAACATTGTGTAAGGGAATTATATTCTAGGTTATATTTTACCATTCCTTAATAAAAATAATGTATGTGTGATTTGCAGTGACAAGTAATCTTAAATAGGTTATTTAATTATCGAAACCTTTCCTATATTAATGTTATTCTCTAAAAGTTAAGTAATTCAAGTGGTATTGTTAGCATAGTATATGTAATTTGTGGTTGGCCCTATTATCTTATTTCATTAACTTGATTATATATTACCTTAGGGTATTATATTTAATTGAACTAAGAGTCACAGAGGCTCATAGGGATGATTTTTATTATGTGTCCTTGTTCCTAGTTGGACATCTTTTGATGTGAATGATTGGATTGAGGACAATTGTGAAATTATTTCCCCCTCCTTCTGATCCATCGAACCATGTGGTTTTGGTTTTGAGGCTTACTATTATGATGCTGGAATCCCTTGATTCAAACCTTGTTCTTGTGATTGGTTTTACCCTAGGAAAGGGTATCTATGGGAAGGTACCATTGGATTCTTAGGGAGGAGTGGCTCGCAATGGGGGTCGAGGCCCAAAGTGGCTATCCAGATAACCTATTATGGAGTTATTTAAACAAGTGAAAACTAATAATAATAATGAACTTGGGTTACACACTTAATCAAGATAAATAAGCTTTCCTCATCCATGTCCTGAGTGGTTGTATAGGCTTTGGACGATTTTGAGAAGATGCATGTCTATCCATGTGATGTTTTGAGCTAGCATTTGCTTGTCCATCTTGGAGAAATTTGGAGCTATCATTGCTTGTCCATCCATGAGAGTTTTGCATTTGGCATAGTCAGTTTCCTTCTTCTCATGAAAGGTGGTCAATTGTGCATGTGTACCTTGGGAGGGACGATGTGATGATACTTTCCCTAATACGTCCCAACACCTTGCCCAATATATTGTAGTATTGAGCCTCTATTGGTGGAATTGATGTTATTTCTTGACTTCCTTTAGGTGGTTGGATCTTGTTGACCTTAGTTTGTCTTTTAGGACTTGGTATGTATCTCCCTAGCATGGTCGAGTGGTCATGGCTTATCTTTGGAAGTCAGTTTCCCTTGTTGAGCATGGTTGTGGCTTTCTCCAGTTGGGGCATCTTGTTCATAGCTCGATGTTCATATTGAATACATATTCTTATTACTATTCAATGTACCTTTATACATATGTAATTGTACCACACCATTCCAAAGGATCTTGATGTAATTGGATTATGTGATGCATTAATCATTTATGAGTACTGATTTAGACTGACTGGTGTTTGTACCAGAAATCCATCATATGTTCATGAGCATTATTTAGTTACCATTGATTTTTATCTTATTTTGGTTTAAATTTATATGGTTGTGTGAAATGGATCATTATTTTCTAGATTTTATAATTAGGAATGCTTATGATTAATGTTTTCATGCATTCATGCAATTTGTTGTTATTAGTATGGAGGAATCTCTTGGAAGTAATTGAGTGGTGAATTTAAATGTTTCTTAAAGTTAAATATATTTAATTTTTTTTAAATTATTTTAACTATAGTTATTAGTTAATGAATGTATATTTATCTGATTCCATGAGGTTCCTCATGGGGCAAATCACATTTTCTATTAGAGCTAGGTTCTTACACTGGGTTCTTTGGGATGAGGTTATGTCTATTATGCTTTCCTAGTAGATAAATTATTTTTGGTTTTTAATGTTTAGGTTAGGATGAATGCCTTCTCACGGTAGGGATGTAGGGGGGGTAGAGGCCATGGTCGAGGGGCTGGGAAAAGTAGCAATCACAACCCCACCCCGAGCCCTTGGTAGGTAGACTCTTAGGAGGAACAACAATGGAATCCTGAAAATGTGAATTTGGAATCTCTTGGGGTAGATGATCTCCTTTAGGAGATAATGAACTGATTAGATGTGAGACATGAGAGACCTGCACCAGAAGGGTCTCATTAGGCTGAGCAACAAGAAATAGAGAGATCTTGCATCCCTCCTCCATTGAGAGGAAGTCAAGGTAAGAATCATGCATCCCATAGGAGGAGAGTTGTAGTAGATAATGATGCAGTTTTAGCTAGCCACATATGGGGCCTTCTTAGGTCTTGACCGGTCACTTTGCATAGATCTAGTGATAGTTTTGAAACAAAAGAATGGTTGATTGAGATGGAGAGGTGTTTTTCCATTCATCCTTATGGAAGCAACACCAAGGCTAGGTATGCCATCATGCACCTTAGAGGTTTTGTATCTACTTGGTGGTGTTTGGAGGATCAGAAGCTCCATTTGGACATGTCTTCAGTATCTTGGGAACTTTTGCTTGAGAGATTTCAAGCTCATTTCTTATCAAATCATTGGAGGCAAAGGAGAGTGGACAAGTTCCATGATTTATGTCAAAATGCAATGATCATTGAGTAGTATGAGTAGTGATTCTTTGAGATGAATGAGTATGTTGGTATCAAAGATGATGAGGCCATGATGGTGTAGCATTTTTTTAGAGGGATAAATTCTCACATTAGTGGTGGGGTTCAAGTCTTTGAGCTCAATATAGTTAAGTAGGCCGTAGAGAAGGAAATTATAGTGGAGGATAATTTTGAAATATCACTTAAAGGCCAAACTGGTGTTTAGATCAGGAGTGCTCCATTATCTGGATTAGGTGCGAGAGGCAATTAGCCTCGAGAAGTATGGTCATCTAGGATCCACCCTTAATCTTCTAGGAGGGAAATTTTAGAATAGTAAGGGCAGTAATTCTTAGGGTGGTCAGGGTAGTGGCTTCCAAAAGAACCACTCATGGTATGGCAACAAACACCAACATAACAACCAGTCATCTCAGAGTTCTTGGCAAAATTCTAGTAGGGGTAGTTACCAACAATCTAGCACTCCTCATATAGGGAGAGCTTCTGATAGACGAGGAGGTTCTTATTCATGTAGCTAATAGAGCCATATTGTATAATATTGTCCACAAAGGAAAATTCAAACTTTAGGTAAGAGACAAACTATGTTTGAGCCTACTATGGGGGATGGAAGGATATCTCACATAGTATTTATAGTGGTTGATCATTGACAGGAAGAGCATCAAGGCATGGTGATCAAGACTTCAAGTGTGCTGGATGGTACTCCTATCATTATCTTGTTTTACTTTATTGCTACTGATTTTTTTATTTAGCCTTCCCTAGTAGAACATTGTGGGCTAGCAGTAGCAAAGTAGGGTGTTAGGTGGTAGTTCGAGTCCACATTTGGGGCTAAGGTGGCACTGGACTCCCTTGTCAATGGTTGTATTTTGTGTCTCAGTAACCTTTTTACCACTATTGATCGCATCATTGCTTTGGGGTCCTACGACATAGTTTTGGGCATCGATTTGTTGGTCACCCATAGAACCAACAATGATTGTCAACAAAAGGTGATTAGGTGCATGGATGTTTTTGGGATGGATGTGGAAGTTGTAAGAGTCTATAGACTAATCTCTTTGCGTATGATTTGTATAATGCATTTGAAGTGGTTGATGAGGTTGGGATGTCAGTTATTTGCGGTGATGATAAATGATCTTGATGAGTGTGAGAGTTAGGAGATCACTACGAATAATCATCCTCTTCTTAGAGAGTATGTAGATGATTTTCCAGAGGAGATCCCTACGCAACATAGATTTTCATATTAATCTCATTATGAGAGAAGAACCTATCTACAGAGCACCATACAAGATGATGACTCAGGAGTTAAGTGAACTCCACTTGCAATTGGAAGAACTTTTGGCTAAGGGGTTAATCGAACCAAGTGTTTCTCCATGAGGATAACCTATCATGTTTGTAAATAAGAAGGATGGATCTCTCCATATTTGTATCAATTATCGACAGTCGAGCAAGGTCATTGTTAAGAACTGATATCCCTTGCTGAGGATTGATGATCTTTTCTACAAGATTAAGGGGGTTAAAGTATTCTCTAAGATCGATATGAAGTCTGGATATCATCAACTCTATATTCATAAAGTAGACATCCATCAAACTATTTTTCAAACCTGACATGGGCACTATGAATTTATAGTTGTCAGGTTTCGATTGACTAATGCACCATCTATGTTCATGAGTTTGATGAATGGTGTGTTTCACACCTATCTTGACCCCTTTGTCTTGGTATTTTTGGATGACATCTTGATATACTTGAGTTCTGAGGAAGAGCATGAGGATCATCTTCTGTAGGTTTTGTCACATCTTGGGGATAAACGGTTATATGCCAATGTGACTAAGTGCGAATTATTTTAGATATAAGTGAAATATTTAGGGCATGTTACCTCTAGAGAGGGTATCTTAGTTGATCCATCTAATATTCGGACAATTATGGAGTGGCCAAGACCCACCAATGTGTTGGAGGTCCACTATTTTATGGGGCCGGTAGGCTATTACCATTAGTTCGTGAAAGATTTTTCAAGGATATCTCAGTCCATTACTTCCTTATAGAGTAAAGGAAAACAATTTGTTTGGTCAAAGTAGTGTGAATTTGCATTTCACACTCTAGGAGAGACTAACCAGTGCACCCATCCTAGCTGTTAAAAATATAGAAAGAGATTTCATGGTGTACACGAATGCTTCCTTGGAGGGTTTGGGAGAAGTCCTTATGCAAGAAGGACATGTGATCACTTACGAGTCTCACTAACTCAAGGATAACGAAATGAATTATCCCAACCATGATTCAGAGCTGACAAAGATAGTGCACGCACTTGTGAGATGAAGGTATTTTCTATTAGGGCATCGATTAGAGTTGCACAATGATCATTGGAGTTTATAGTATATTTTTACTTAGCTAGACGTTAATGCTAGGTAGCGTAGCTGGATGGATTTTCTCTATGAGTATGACTTTGAGGTCAATTATATTCAGGAAAAGGAGAACATGGTGGTCGATGCCTTGAGTAGGTGAAGGCATGAGATCTCATCTTTGACTCTTGAGGTTGAGTTGTAGACTTATCTATTCTTTAGGCACTTCCTTCAAACACTTTGTATCAAGAGGTGTGGGTGGAGATTGAGGTAGGAAGAGCTTTGGAGGGTAGATTTTCATGTTATTACATTGATCTTGATAGACTTATGTGACTCTTGTGTAGGATATACACTCCTCCATCAGATGGGCTATGTACTTTGATCTTGTCAACGACACATTGGGTGCCTTTCTTTTCTCATCCTAGGGTGAAGAAGATATATGCATATCTTTGTCAGGTATATTTTTGGTTAGGTATGAAGAGAGATATTTCTGATTTTTGGCTAGATGATTAGAGTGTTAAAGAGTAAAAGCAGAACACCAACATCTCACATGGCTCCTTCAGTGAATTCTCATTCTGGAGTGTAAATGTGCTGCCATTTCTATGTATTTTATTGTGGGATTAGCAATTACTACTTGGAGGCATGACAACATCATGGTTATCATGGATAGATTGACCAAGGTGGCACATTTTGTACCCATCCAATCTTCCCACACAGGAGCAATAGTGGCTCTCAAGTGTTTATGGAGGAGGTTGTGATAATACATGGTATTCCTCATAGAATCATCTCTGACCAAGATCTAGAGTTTACTTCAGCCTTGTGGACATCCTTGCAACATTCTTTATGGACTCAACTAAAATTCAATTTGACATATCATCCTGAGAAAAAATGGTTAGACCGAGAGGGTCAACTAGGTTTTGGAGGACATGTTGTGAATATATATGTTGGACTAGTAGTAAGTATGGGAGGATTACTTTTACTTGGTGGAATTTTCCTATAAAAACGACTATCATAGTTATAGTGGGTAGTCTCCTTTTTAGGCATTATATGGTCAACTTTTTGTACCCCTCTAAGTTGGGATCGGTTAGAGAATAAAGTGTACTTGGGTCTCAAGATGTTCCGAGACATGGAGTAGCAGGTTGAGCATATTAGAGGACACTTGGTGATATTGCAAGATCGATAGAAGAAGTACATGGATGCGCATAGAGTCGATCAACATTTTTTGGTGGGAGATAGAGTGTTCTTGAGAGTGAGTTTGGGAAAGATCCCTATCCACTATGGAAATGGCTCCAAGTTGGTGCATCATTTTTTTGGGCCCTTTGAGATCCTTGAGAGGATAAGAAAAGTTGCTTATCACCCAACTTTGTCACCTACCCCAGCCCATATTCACAATGCCTTTTATGTGTATGTACTTTGACAATATAATTCTAATGTTAGCCATGTTTTGGACTAGAATGCCTTGCAGGTAGAGGATGGGTAGCTGGCTTTGGAGCCTATTCCCATACTATAGCAGTGAGGACTAGCCCTCAAGGGTCGATGCATCAATTAGGTCAAGGTACAATGGGATCCGAATGATGAGTTATCTACTACATGGGAGGATGTAGTGAAGATGAGATACTTATATCCATACCTATTGGAAAGTTTTCAGGAGTAAGCCTAGTTATAGGGGGGAGGATGTAATGCCATCTACTACTATGCTATTTGATTTTTTGTTGGACTTGATATTTATCCCTAACATTCTACTATGATGATAGTTATATGCTTATGGTTGGATGTATTCTTTTCTATAAATGCAAGAAAGTGCTTGCAGTATGTTCCTGATTCTACACATGCTTAGTTTATGTGATGATGCATCCCTTATTCACATTATGATTAAGATTTTATGTTATCAAAATAGTAAATTGATGTTTGTATGGATACTAACATTAGTTTTATCTATATGTACTTTGTAATCAATTGGAACCCCATATCAATCGTTTTGAAGGCATATGGGTTCGAGTAAAAGAACAAAGTTGTGTCATAGTTTTATAAAGGAAATGGCCAATTTTGATTCAACTTTTAAAATTGAATCAATAGAAAGTGAAATATATGTTTTGAATTTTGAAATGATGTAAACTAATAAAAGGTATATTTTTTGTCTATTTTATGTTTGTAATTTTTTTAAAAATTTAAAAAGTTATTTGAATATGCTTTCTTATAAAGTAAACACTATAATTTAGTTGCTAATTAAATGTTGAAATTGAAGTTACATGAGGAATCACATTTTATATTGTAAATTTTACCTTTTTTATTCTTTTTTTTTGTGCATATTGATAACTTGAAACTTAACTGCAAAAATATATTTTTAACTATTTTTCATGTATATATATATTTTTCAATAAATTTGAAAGTTGCGTGTACTGAAATATAAATCTTTCCATTTGGCTTCACCTCTTTTCTTTATTATTTATACAAATTACAAAAGAATTATATCATCTTGACGTAGACTCTTTTCTCTAGAGCATTTACTTTTTTCAAAAAATTTAGTTAAATTTTAGTATTTTTCCTTTACAAGATAATCAACCTTATATTTTTTTGTTGATGACCTACTTTAAATAAAAATAAAAAATAAAATATAAAAAATTAATTAAAATATTAAAAACTATATATTTTAGAAAATTCACTCATAGATCTATAAAAGGGTATTTTTACATTTCAAAAAAAAAAATTATTTATAAGTGTAAGAGTAGTTGAAACATGGAGTTTTTTAATTTTTTAAAATTTTTTTAGTAATTAGACCTAAAGTGGTATAGAATATACATTTAATAGACAATTCCAATTGGAAAAGTTGTGCCTCATATATAAGATAGCTATAATGAATCTCTATAGACCATATGTTTGACTAAAATTAATTTTTTAGTTAGAATTACTTAAATTCACTTGTGCTGATAAGTTGGCCTGACACATGCACAATTTTGTGTGTTTACTCATTTGCAATCATCTGATCTATTGATGGTTTATATTATTCATAGATGCATTTACATAATTTTCTATGTAGTTCCTTGCGGATGCACTTTGCAGGTATTAGACATCGACTTCTCCTAATTTCAAGAATGATAATGCCCTCCAGATTCCAAAGGTGGAAAGGGAAGATAACATTTAGGTCCTAGGTGTCCACCCCATGTTGCTCCAATTTTGGAGTAGGAAAAACTTGTAAGCTTTGTCCGTTTTGTCTGAGTTGATAGGGTCACCATCATGTAGTTTGTGATTCTTGGCTTGTGTTATGGTAATATTATTAGTTATAATCTCCGGTAAATAAAATTTAAAGGAGTAAATTGCATGCATAGTTATATTGGAGGTAAAACAAATATAACTAAATTTTTTATATGAATTAAATGAATAACATGTATGTATCCCAGACTATATTAATGGTATAGTTCCTAAAGTAATTAATTAACCAAATTTATTAATAAAGGAAATAGACAAATAATTAAAGGTTAAATAAATTAATTGTTTGAAACATTATTAAATTAAGCTAATGCATTAAATAACCTAAGGTTAATACTATTATTTAATTACGAAATTTAAATAGACTTCATATTAAAAAATCAATTAAAGGGGATTAATGTTGAATTATAGAAATTAATCCCAGTCATCCTCGGATTGGTAATGAGTTGGTTCAGTCAATTTTAGAAAATAAAGTTTTTGAATCCTTAGAGAGAAGGGGGAGATTGATTGATTCTTTGGGATGAGGATTGGGACATTTTGATAAGAGTGAAAGTGTGAAGTTGGGATAAGGAAATTTGTAGAGGATTGATAGCTAATTGAAAGGATTGGAGAATTCATCTTAAGATTCTTGGTTTTAGCATTTTAGAGGTAGGATCCAAAACCTTCTTTGTAAAATCATTGAATGATATAAATAAGTTGTAGAGTGATTGGACACATTAAATTACACAATAGGTTTTATATCATTCAGATTACCTATTGTATTACTTATTTTATATCAAGATAAAAATTTAACAAAATAATGAATTGGGGTTACACTCTCAATTAAGATAAATAAGTTTTCCTTGCCCATGTCTTGAGTGCTCGTATAGTATTTCGAAGGGTTTTTTAAGATGCTTGTTTGTCCATGTGAAGTTTGGAGTTGGTATTTTCTTATTCGTCTTGGAGATATTTGGAGATAGCATTGCTTTTCTATGTATAAGGTATTTGGAGATGGCATAGTCACCTACCTTGTCCTCGTGAAGGGTGGTCGGTTCTCCATGTGTACCTTGGAAGGGACCATGTGATGATACTCCTTCCCTAATGCATCCTAGCATCTTTCCTGATATATTGTAGTATCGAGCCTCTATTTGTGAACTTGATGTCAGTAATTGACTTCCTTTGGGTGGTTGGTTCTTACTAACCTTATTATGTCTTTTAGGACTTAGTGTCTATCTCCCTAGCATGGTGGGGTAGACCTTCAAGTTCCACATGGTCGGGTGGTCATGGCTTACCTTTGGATGTTAGTTTCCCTTGCTCAGAGTGGTTGTGGCTTTAGATCTAGTTGGTGCATCTTGTTCATGGCCTGATGTTCATATTGAAAATATATTCTTGTTTCCATTCTATGTATCTTTATATTTATGTAATTGTACCACTCTTCTCTAGAGGATCTTGTTGTAATTGGATTATGTAATTTATTAATAATTTCTTAGTAGTGATTTAGATTGACCAGTGTTGTTACCGACAATCCATAATATGTTCATGAGTATTCGTTAGTTACCATTGATGTTTATCTTATTTTGGTTTAAGTGTATATGGTTGTGTGAAATGGATCATTATGTTCTAGATGTTATTATTAGGAATGATTATGATTAATGTTTTCACGCTTTCATTAAATTTGTTATTATTAGTATAGAGGAATCTCTTGGAAGTAATCGAGTGGGGAATCTAAATGATTATTAATGTTAAATGTATTTTTGTTTTCTCTAAAAAAATATCTACTACAATTATTAGTTAATGAATGTATATTTATCTCATTCCATGAGGTTCCTCGTGAGGGAGATTACATCATTTGTGTAATTATCAAGGTAAATATGATGCCCACCTATAACTAGACATTGATGTTTTATATCTTGATGCTACTTTAAGGTTGTTTGCTCAAGTATGATTTAATGAACATTTTTTTTATTGTTACATCTTAATTATAATTATGATGCTCATGTAGAATAGTCTTATATTGAGAATCGTTATACATAATGTAAAATTAGAAATACAATGTGGTTTAGTTGATATTCAATATCAGCCTAGTATGAGCAAAGACTTAAAAGGATAAAGTATGGTTATTTTACCTATAATGGATGGAGATGCTTTATTTATATATGACTAATACATCCCTGCTTCTTTGGCTAGGATGCTATGTTCTACTAATGATTTTTTACTAAGTGTTATCCTATCTAGACTAGAGAGAAGTTAGGATTTGGAAACAAATCTCATGGCAACAAGGTGAGTACTTTTCTTAATTTACCTTTCTCTATTACTTTGAAAGTAGACGAAGAGTAGGAATAAAGTATTATTGTTAATTTATCAAAATATGTGTTGGAATTGACCTTTTATCTTTCTTAAAAACTCTTACTAAAATGGTTATGGGTAATTAGAATGAAGAGACTTCTATATTTTATACTAGCCAAATAATACCATTATTTTGATCCTCATTATAGATATTAATGAAAATACATATCTAAGTACTAACTTTACTAGAGTTGGGTATTCTAATGGCTCTATATTGATTACTATTAAAACAATTAAGCTTGGTATCCATGTTTTTTATTAGATTAGCAGGGAGACGACCCTGACCAAAAAGAGCGATAGAAATTTATATTAACCATTCGCCAACTATTAAACAACTAGTAAAAGCATACCAGTTCTAATAAAAAATGATCAAATTTTTCATGCCCCTAAAACCATTTCTACGGATACTAGTATCATTCCTATTACTAATTACACAAGTATCATAGTAGTTGTTTCCATAAACCATACTACTAATGATGTTACCAGCATTATCCTTATCAACCTTTAATGAACCAATCTTAGCATAATTAATTAGCATTGTCTTTCAAAGTGGGTATGCAAGCCCCAAAATGCCACAAGTTGCAAAACATAACAAAAAAGGTTAAATGGAGGAAGCAAAATGACCATTACTCCTTTTTGATCAAGTTCCACTCTTGCTTGAGCATGCTTAAGTTCTACATCCAAGTCTCCTACTGATCTTCTTCCTCCTCATCAGTCACCTCCCTTGCACCCTTCTTGGCCTTCTTCTTCTTGATTTTCTTCAATTGACCATGACTAGATACTGTGCCCAGGACTACATTCTTCATTACCCCATCCATGATAGTGCAAAGGGAATTGAAAACATCGCATAGATGTTTCACCTTCATGTCCTACTCTTCATAGTTCTTCTCCAGCATGGCCACTTTTTTCCTCATTTCATTCAATTTCTCCTTCAAGTTGTTGTTAGCCTCCTGGACTGGCCTCATAGGAGAACATGATACTATTTCCTCATCCTCTGAGGTGTTAGGGCTATTAGGTTTTTATAAAGGAGACTCATGCTCACTTTCTGACTTGCTCTTGTCTTCTTCTCCTTTCTTTTCTTCTTCTGAGTCCTCATTAGGGATTTCAGTCGCTTCCTCTTCCTCCACCTAGACATATTCATCCTTAGAATTGTCCTTTGAGTCTTCCTCATCTTCCAGATCATAAATTTCATAAAGGCTAGTATTAGTCCTGTTCTCTTCACTCTTGATGGGATTTTTCCTCTCTTTAGCTCAAAGCCTAGTAGAAATTCTTTCCCCCGAGTTTCTCTCAATTTTTTCTTGCTCCATTCTATTCTCACCTTTATCTTTAAAATTTTGTATCTCTAGGTCAATGGTAAAGCTCTTTCCCATAGACTCACTACCATACCTCTTCACTTTTCTCTGGGTGTTTCTTGGCATTCCAATTTTTCTCTTGTTAGGGGTTAAGTTAAGCAAGGCCAGATCAAGGGAATTATTTTCTAGGGTGACACTAGGTATTTTACCCATGTTTTTTAACTGGAAAAGAGGGTTTAGGCATGTCTTTAGGTTTCTAAGGGGTTAAACTAAGCATTTTCTGGGATTTTCTTGCAGCTACCCTAACTACCAGAGGCCAAAGAAATACTTCTCATGGTCGGGGTATGGTCGACTGCATATTTGTACATTATGTAAATTAAACCTTGGTGTAAAGGTGGGTTCACTCCATTATGAATACAAGAACTAAGGGACGAAAATAGAAATCTAACAATATACTGATTTTAACATGATGTCTTATGTGGTTCAAAATGGGGAATTGGTAGCCATGGACAATAGGATAACGACCCTCTACGGTAAAATATTTCATTACATGATAACAGATCAAAGGGAAAGGCTTGGGAAGGGCCAAATGATCATACCCATTTTTAAATGGAACCGGTTTTCACCTTTCTCGGAGAATTTCTTCATGTAACCTCTATAATTTCCTGTTCTCTTCTTCTCAAATTTCTCTCCCTCATTTTGTAAGCCTGTCACCTTTGGAATGTACTCTTATGACATAGTAAAGGTGATTCTTCCAACTGTAACCATACCGTTCTGCTAAGAATTGCAAACCCTGATCGAGAGCTCCTAATTGTAGCCCTTCATGGCCAGGGAAAAAGGAGTGAAACCCACCATTTGAAAGAGCTCCCATAGCTCTTTGTTATCTCTCAAGTCCATACAATTACTAGGTTCAGTTTATTTCAATGGGCCTCCCATCTTGACACAGGAAAGAGAAGAACTATACCAAACTCTATGAAAGCGACTTGGAAGAAGGCATAAAAATTGAGAATTTTAGCTTCTTTTGGAAGGGATGAATTTAAAAATGTATTTCCTGATACCACTCAAATGATATTTGTTGCATGTGCGACATGCGAGGTAGTCATTTTACATAAAGGCAATGTAAAAATCACTCCTTTTCATGTTCGTATAGAAGGAAAAAATAGTCCTTTTCGCTACCCTTCTAATTAATACCTTATCTTTCCAAATCCAACCATAGTCATCATCTGTCACAATCATGCTTTTATCAAGAATATTCCTACCTAGGTTATTAGCCACGTATGCCATCCAACTATAGAAGAGACCCCAGTCGTCTAGGTGCTAAGTTATCACCTTGTAATCCCTCCACCTGTGTGGGCCCAATGGACAATTCAAAATCTTTGAGAGTACAGGCATAAAACAAATTAAAATATCTCATTCCAATAGCTTAGTAGTCCCACTTCCTTCCTTCTTTTTTATGATTCCTCTTTCCTATGCAAGGATTTCCTTCAGCTCCTTAGAGATGTTCTCAAAGCTTAAGACCTGCCAGTCTAGCATATGAAGACTTTGATTGGCAATGAGGTCAGCTGACTTATTACCTTCTCTATAGACATGTTGTATTTTAATGTCTTGAAACAATTTGACCAACCATTTACATTTACCAACTATCTCTCTAATCTCCCATGGAGGAGAGATGACATTATTAAGGCAGTCAATAATAAGTTTGGAATATCCTTCTAGAATTATATCCCTTCTAGTGAAATCATAAAGTCTTTGAAGACCCATCCATGCCACCCAAGCTTCCACCTTATTATTAGTAGTTATCCTCAAACCTAAGCCAAACCCAACTAATAAGAAGCCTTTATGATCACGAATTAAACCTCCTGCCCCTGTGATCCCAGGATTGCCTTTAGAACAACCATCAAAGTTACACTTAATCCATCCCATTTCAGGAGGTTGCCATAAATAAGAATTTCTCATGATCATTCTTTGCCAATTAACATTCAAAGAGTTGTGTCGAATTCCCCAAACATGTATCATTAATGAGAAGGATAATAATAATAATGAAAGTATAGAATGTGTGATGCCCACCCATTGATACAAAATACAGTATTGTGATTAAGAAAGCATAAGAAACCAGACTAATGGATATTGTCCTAAGGCTTAGTTACCTTTATATGAGTAGTAATTATTTATGAAAATGAAAGGAATTATATGACATTGTCATCCATTTTAACTAAGGTTATGAAATAACTAAGTATATCACTTTTTCATATGAATGTTAACTGTATACCTTATGAGCCCTCATAAAATATATAACTCCAAATATTAATGGGGTAATAATCACTAATACCACCTCACTAATAATAAATTTGAAGAAAATTACTAAGTGCATATATTTAGGTATTATATTTATATTTAACAATAAATTTTAGGAGTGGTCTAAGAACTATTCATCCCATAAGAGTGTAAATCCAAAGTATATTTATGTAAGATATAAATGAATTGATTATTGTGGTAATAATATTATGGTTGGATATATAGTAATAAATTAAATAATTAGGAAAAGAGAGATTTTAATCTTTATTAAGCAAAAATGTGTGACTTATGGCAGGGCAGGCATCGAGCGATTTTTTTATTTTCTCTAAGGAAATTGCGGTTTTTTGATAGGATGAAGTATGCACTCAATCATGACATTTAGGGGATTAGGGATCCCCTGCCTCAGGAAAAATTGGAATGGCAAGTGGTGAAACCTAGGAAGGCTCGCAGGGCTACGAGGTCAAACTCTCCAAAGAATGCGAGCGGAAGTGAACTCGGCCATGATTATTTTAGGCCAACTTCTTTAAAAAGGTTCAATCAGTTGCGAAATCTTGAGGGAGGTTATTTAAAACTAGATCTGCGGACTTGTCATTCTTTAGATAATAACACTAGAAACAAAATTAAAAACCCTAGCAGGATGGTAGAATCTCAATCCATACTTAGAGCTACTTTAAAGGGAAAGGCTACGATACTGCCTCCCAAGCCTTCACTGATGGTATTGGGTCCAATTAGGAATCCCAACTCAGATATGGCTAATATTTTAGAGATCAATGAGAATCTGGTTAAGCGGATTCAACAAACTTGCAAGAACTTCAAAGTTTTTGCGAGATGGCAGGGACTCAGAATCACATTGGAGGTTCTTGTTGATTGGTTCTTGTCAACTTTCAATTGGATAGTAAGTATTACTATCCTGTCTAAAGGTTTTCTGTATATAGATTGTCGTAATTCAAAACACAAGGAGGAATTCTTAATAGGTAAATCTCTTACTTTCAGAGGTTTTGAATTTTGTTTTTAGATTGGATTCTGGATTTTAACCCTAATAACATACAATCTCTTAAGATAGATAGACCGATATTGTTACCTAATCTACCAATCGAATTAATGGACATTAAATTTTTTAGGAAAAGTGGTAATCACATTGGCAAATTTGTAGAAACTTGTGATAAATATAGGAAGTATGTGAATTATGTGATAATAATTAATATGATCATTAGTATTAAAACATTAAAACCTATTAAGATTAAGTTAGGGGAGACTTCCTTCCTTATCTATCTAGAATTATTTAAAGGAATTCTCGACCTATACCTTGCTTTGCCCCCAATTCCGCCTTCTCAACTGAGTTTCATTAGGCTCCCTAGGGCCATCATTAGTTTCAATATAGAAAAGGGAGGGTTTGTGGTTGAGACAAGCCCTTTTCCATCTAGGCATATTGAGGAACCTGAGGATGTTGAGGATATTGAAGAAGGTGAATTTTTCATTAACAAGGGACAGAAAGACCGAGCGACCCCTTCCTCCCCTAGCCTTTGGACAAAGCCCCTAATGGACTCTCTAGGAGCTCTTGCTGAACTGAGGACCCCCCACATCTCGAAGGAAAATCCCCAACCTACTAAGCAGAAGGGTGGGGAATTAGATGATCTCCCTCTTCCCTCTAATCAGGCCATAAGAGTGGTGGATTGTAACAATCCCATAGGCTCTCCCTTTACGAAATCTTGCTCTACTAACGTGGAGAGGGTAGGCCCGTCAGTTTAGGATGAGGGTCATGATCGCAAAGAGGATGAAGTCAATTGCATTATTAACTATCTTTGTGACTCGGTCACTGAGGAGATCATGAATAAAATGTTGGATGAAATAATTGACAAAGATGAGTTGGATCTTTAAAAAAAATTGTTAGGTAGAGAAATTATAGCCTCCTCACCTCCCTCGATGGCCTTAGATATAGAAGAACTTCTTGTAGATCTGAATAATAAGGAAAATGAAACTTCAGGTATCAAACTTTGGGCAATGGATAAATCTACCCTAGACCATGCTAAGCTCTCCAAAAAGAGGGCTAGGAAATCCCTATCAAAGCTTCGAGCCAATTATGGCTCTACGGAAGGTCAAGTTAAACTCTCAGACATGTTTTATGCTGGGAAGGGGAAGGTCCTTCCCAAGGTCTCATGAAGATCATTTCATAGAATTTTAGGGGCTTAAATGCCCCTAACAAGCAGAGGTTAGTCAAACGCTATCTATCCTCTTTCAACCCTGAATTAGTCTTTCTTCAACTGACTAAAATGGGAGATGCAGAATTAGCTTCCTTTGGCAAACATTTAAGGTTTAGGAAGATTTCAGGAACCCCAGGTATTGGGGCCTCTAGAGGTCTAGCTATCATATGGGATCCTCGAAGTATCCAACTTTCTCCTCTGGTATCTAATCTTTACTGGATGAGTGGGAGAGTAACTTGTCTTAAGAATAATTTAGACTTTATCATTGTAAATGTTTCACAGCCGATCCTAAATGATGATAAAAAAAGAGTCTGGGAGGAAATTGAGAATTTCACAAACTCCCTCAGTCAGGTATGTTTTATAGGAGGGTATTTTAATTCAATTTTGCATTATCATGTGAAGCAGGGAGGCTTAGGAATTATTGTTAAGGTCTCTCTGGACTTCACGGATTGGATCCATAGGAGTGGTATGTTAGAGATCAATATGGTCAAGGATTCCTTTACTTGGAATAACCGTAGACTAGGGTTTAGCAACATTGTAGAGAAACTAGACAGGTTCTTTGTTTTGGGAAGTCTTATCAACTTTCCCTTCACCCTGGAAACCTCAATTTCACCTTTTTTAGGAACGGACCACTTCCCCATTTCACTATATTTTCAAGGGAAATATAGCCCTAGGAGATGTCCTTTTAAGTTTGAAAATATGTGTCTTAAAGATGATCATATCCTTGAGCTCCTGAAAGAATGGTGGAATGGGGCCATGATCTCTGGATCCAGTATTTTTAAGGTTGTTAACAAACTTAAGATAATCAAGCAGAATCTTATTTAATGGAATAGGGAGTGCTTTGGCAATATCTTCGATAAGAAAGCTAAGGTGGAAGCTGAGCTGGCAGAAGTTAATGAGAAAGTGATTAGATTTGGTACGGATGAGTCTTTGTTTCTCAAAGAGAAGAAACTTATGGCAGATAATGAATCTATTCTCACCAAAGAAGAAGTCTTGTGGAAACAAAAATCTAGAGAGTCCTGGTTGGAGGCGGGCGATAAGAATACCAATTTTTTTCACAATAGTGTAAGAATGAGAAGAGTTAGAAACCATATCTCGAGAATTATGGAAAGTAATGGCTCTAAGGTGGGTAATCCTATTACCATTACAAAAGAGGCTGCTGATTTCTTTACCCTTATCCTAGCCTTGTATCGGAGCCCTCGTAACTCTTCCCAAGACATGTTTATCAAGAGTATCCCTAAACTTTTGAACAAGGAACATTTTGATGCTATTAATGCCAAATTTTCTCTAGTTGAAGTTGAAGTTTCCCTTAAGCAGATGAGCCCAGAGAAATCCCCTAGTCCGGATGGCTTTCCTACTAGCTTCTTCCAAGTATGTTGGCCCTTTCTTCATGAGGAAGTTACGAGAGCTCTGGAAGGGATGAGAAACTTAGGCAACATCCTCAAGGAAATCAACAACATCTTTCTGACCCTTATCCCTAAAAATGACAAACTAGAGTGTTTTGATGAATTCTAACCTATAGCCCTCTGCAATACGATTTAAAAACTTTTCACCAAAACTTTAGCTAATAGGATTCGGAAACTCCTCCCCTTGTTGACCAGTGAGGAACAAACAAGCTTTGTCCCTGGGAGATCCATTTATGATGGGGTCATTATAGCTCAAGAAGCTATCCACTCGGTCCATAAAAATGGGATCCCTAGTTTTCTCCTAAAATTAGATATCAAAAAAGCTTATGATAAGGTGAACTAGAGATTTCTATGTAGATGCTTAGAAGCCTTTGGCTTTCCAACTTTATGGATCAACCTTATTGGCCTAAATTCTCTATTTTAGTTAATGGTACCCCAGAAGGTTTTTTTAGGTCTTCTAGAGGTTTCAGGCAGGGTGATCCTCTCTCCCCTCTTCTCTTTATTAGTATGGCTGAAGTACTGGGCATATCGATCTCCAGAGCCAGGGATGCTAGTCTATTATCGAAGATTAGAATTACTAGTAACCTAGATCCTATAACGCATCAACAACTTGTGGATGATACTATGCTCTATGGATGTAGCAATATTAGTGAGGCCCAAGCTTTCAAGCTTATCTTGGATTCTTACTCTAAGGCCTCTTGTCAAGAAATTAATCCAGCTAAATTTGCAGTCTTCTTTTTTAATACTCAAGCTAGTGTTCAAATGAGTATATGCAGTGTTCTGAATTTTAATCTAGGAAGCCTCCCTTGTAAATATCTTGGACTGCCCCTGGATAAGGGTTGAGGGTCTTCTAATAGGTGGTCTGGATTAGTTGACAAGATCAAAAGTAGGATAGCAACCTGGAAAGGTATATGACTATCCTCTACAGGTAGAGCTACATTAGTTAAATCAGTTCTAGCAGCCATTCTGATCTATTAGTTATCATGTTTTAGCATACCTCGGTCTATTAAGGAAGCGTTAAATAGACATCTTACATCCTTCTTCTCACAAGGGATGGAAGCTAAGAAACGTATCTCCCTATTGGCTAGGGAAAATATTTGTAGGTCCAAGTCTGCAGGGGGTTTGGGGCTTAATATTATTAAAGTTCAAAGCAGGGCATTATGAGCTAAATTAGTATGGAAAATGTTTAAGTATCCTCATCTAAAATGGGCTCAAATCCTCTTTCACAAGTATCTTCAAGGTAGAGACCATTTAAGTCTCTTCAGAGATCCCTCTCGGCCGAGAGGCTCCCGTATTTGGAACTTTATGATGGATTGCAGGAATATCATCTTAGACAAACTAACTTGGAATCTGGGTAAGGATGATAAAGCCCTCTTCTGGTTAGACTCTTGGGGGGGTTTTCTAGTCCTTCAACATCAGGCTAATTTGGAGTCTTCTAGAGCACCGCTTATATCTTGTTGGGGTAGGTATGTTGAGGACTATATTTCTCCCTTAGAGGGTGACTTAGCTAAGGGCTGGTCTTGGAAATCCCTCAATCAGGTCAATATCCGGGCTAATGAAAAAACTCTTCTCTGGGATATTCAGGAGAATAGGATGGTCGCTTTCAATTTAGGGCCTGATTCTTTGATCTGGGATGGTTCAAAATTGGGGAAATATTCCTCCAAAAATGGTTATAATGCTCTCCTTAAGAAGCGGCTTTCTTCGACCACCTCGGTCCCTACAGCATTGTGTAGGGACAAGATGTGTCTGCCTAAGGCTAGGTTCTTCTCTTGGCTGGCCCTCCAGGCAAGATTCTCATAGAAGATAAGTTTTAAAAGATGGGCTACGAAGGTCCCAGTAGATGCCCTTTGTGTGAAGGGATGGATGAAGATACAAATCATATCCTTCTCAATTATAGCTATGCATCTAAATTGTGGCTATGGTTGTGCAATAAATTAGGATGGTCCTCTACCCTTCCTCACTCCATCTTAGGAATGTTTCAAGCATGGCCAATCCTTTTTAAGAACTCCCTTTATGGAGGGTTATGGATCTTAGCTCCTTCAATGGTTATCTGGGAACTATGGAAGGAACGCAATAGGAGGCTCTTTAAGGATAAGAAGATGAATTGGTCCCTCTTAGTAATCAAAATAGAAGTACAATATTAGAACTTTTAAATAGCAGAATCTCTAAATTCCCCAATACTCTCTCTAAAATGACCAACTGGGATGCAAATATGAGAGGGAGATGGTTTGGCTTGAGGATCCCTCCCTTTGTTGGTATTCGTAGTTCCAAAAATCAAGAATTAAGGAATGCTTGTAAGTGGATAGCCCTAAAAAGGGGTTGGTTTAAGTTAAACTTTGATGGAGCAGCTCACGGCAATATAGGAAATGTAGGTATTGGGTGTTGTTTTCATGACGAAGAAGGCAAGGAATTGGCCAGGGCAACTAAACCCATAGGGTTTGCATCTAACAATAGAGCTGAAATTTTAGCCCATATTAAAGGTCTTCTTCTATGCCAAAACAGAGGCATCCACAAATTGTCTATTGAAGAAGACTCAACCATAATCATTAATGGCCTTAGAAAAGGCTCCCTTACTAATTGGAAGCTTAATGCTCTCTTGGCCAGAGCTCTGTGTCTCCTAAAAAAATTTGAGAAATTGTCTTCCAACCACATCTATCGTGAAGGTAATTCTAGAGAGGATCCACTGGCTAATGCAGGAGCTCATGGTCAGTCTATAAGTTAATTATGGAACCCTTTCTTCAATCATTGCCTTATTCCTTATAATATTTTAAGACTTATAGTATGTAGTTGTATATAGAAATATGCATATGTATATAGACATGCATTCATATATATCATCACAACTGAAATATATATGCATGGATATATAGTTATTAATATTTATATAGACATTGTATACTACAAGGAATAAAAGATTATGAGTCCCTCTAGAGTCTTCCTTATCTTCTTTTCGACCCTTTTTAGTCACATTATAGTCCATTTTATCTTAAGTTAAGCCTAATTTTAGAGGGAGTTGCTTTGCTTTTTTGAAAGCCCTTTGTCAGCAACTGGACCTTGGCTCTTCCTTGACGCTGATTCGCGATGAGTTTTCTTCATGCAATTTTTCTTCACGGTTTAGCGACAATCGTTGGATATTTTATATCTGCCCAAAATTTATCTCATTCTTTACTGCACATGCTTTGTAATTGATCTGTGAAGATTAATGCTCGGGCAACTTTTATTGCGGTACAATGATGGTCATCAATCTTTCTTTGATTTTCCATCTCTTTAACTCACCCAGGCCACTCTTTCATCGGGCCCACCATTCATTTGCTGGGTCACGAGGAATAAATGTCATGCAATTTCCCATTGTGGTTCAGTAACAACCGTTGGATCATCTTCAATTTGCATGCTCATTAACTCACACTTTTGTCTCTACACCCTACCTCGTGTCAACCTCTGGTTTGCTTGGAATCCACCTAGGCACCATCGAACCTACCACTTGTCTGCCACCTCAACACCATCAGACCCACTATCAGTCCTTGGCTCTTCTTTGTCACTGGGTCGTGATGGGTAACCGTCATTCTTATTCTCATAGCGGATCAACGACCATTGTCGATTTTCAAGTCAGCCACTTGATCTTTAGGGTCCTTGGTTTCTTAACCATCACCTCTTCACCATCTACACTATCTGTCTGCCTAAACATTTTACCTCAACTGCCTGCTAGCGGTTTGTCACTGGGTCGCGATGAATAAATGTCGTGCACTTTCCCATTACGGACTAGCAACAACCGTTGGATCATTTCCAACCTGCTCGGTTATTAAATCACCTACAGACCACTGCCATGTATGACTTAATGATTCGTCCACGCATCCATCTGGCTACCATCTGACTTGCCACCTTGTCCGCCACTTCACTTGCCAATATGCCTTAGGATGGATAATTGATGAGCAGTTTCCCATTGTGGATCAGCGACCACCGTTGGATCTTTTATATCTGCCTGAACTTATCTCATTCTTTACTAAATGTGCTTTGTCACTGATCCGTGAGGATTAATGCTTGCACATATTTTCATTGCGCTACAGCAATGATCGTCAACCTTTCTCTGACTTGCCAGATCATTAACTCACTCAGGCCGCTTTTCCATTGGGCCCACCATTCTGTCACTGGGTTATGAGGAATAAATGTGATGTAGTTTCCCATTGTGGTTCAGTGACAACTATTGGATCATCTTCAATCCGTACGATCCTTAACTTGCCCTTTTTCTTTGTGCTCTACCTCATGTCAACCTCTGCTTCTCCCAGAATCCACCTAGGCGCCACCTATCCAGCCACCTATCTACCAGCTCAACACCATCGGACCCACTTCCAGTCCTTGGCTCTTCTTTATCGTTGGGTCACGATGGGTAAAGCTAATTCCTATTGCAGATCAGCAACCATCATCAATCTTCTTGTCAACTGCTCGATCTTTAGGGTCCTTGGTTTCTTAACTATGGCCTCTTCATTGTCTTCACTATTTGTCCGCCTTAACTTTCTGCCTTAACCGCCTGCTAGTGGTGTGTCGCTGGGCCACGATGAATAAACATCGTGCACTTTCCCATTGCGGACCGACGACAACCATTGGATCATTTTGAACTTGCTCGGCTACTAACTTGCCTGTTGTCCACTGCCACGTGTCACTTCCTGATGTGTCCATGCATCGAGCTGGCCACCTTCTATCTTGCCACCTTATCTGCCACTTCACTTGCCAACTCACCTTTGGTTGGTCCCTCCATTGGACCTTGCCCGCCTTGTCGCTAATTTGTGATGGGTATCTGATGAGTAGTTTCCCATTGCAGATCAATGACCACCATTGGATCTTTGTCCCGACCATCAGATTTTCCCGACTTGCTCGGCCTTTAGCCCCCATCTTTGCCAATATGGTTTCCCTGGGTTGCACATGCATAGGGTACTCTATTAATGATGATGTGAGACTCCTTATGCGATTGAAGGAAAAATTACTTTTGCTTGTTTGCATTAAGGCAACGCTAATTATTACTTATATCATCAAGATCACTCCTTTAGCATCCTAACCCTTCGATACCTATCATCTACCTGTATTCTGTATTTCTCTTTAGAAAGATGAGTTGTATCTCATGAAGCATTAATGCTCCTAGTCTATTTAATTTGTATGATTGAAGTCCTAGCTCATATTTCTTGTAGCTTAGATGGATACCCCGCTTAGACTTCTAGGGCTCAAACAATAGGTGGCCTTTGTAGGGGAAATCAAAGCAGATAGATTGAGGGGCATTCTCGTTCATTTGAATCTCCTGGTTATTGGAGTTGTTATAAAAACCATGGGGAGAGATTATATTTTAAATGATGACCAGACTAGAGCTAATCTAGACATTGTAGCGATGTTCTTAGCAATAGCCATGCATCTTAAGAAAGATAGAAATGTAGTGTTGAAACTCTAAAAAAAGGTCTTCAAGAAGGAAATATTGGGTGAGTTAGAAAGGGTGGTGGGCATCATTGATGAAGAGCTCACAGTTCCAAAGCCTAGGGATCATGATATCCTTATCAGGATGAATAATCTAGTGCCATGATTCCCCATTATGGCTATAGAGGATCCTCAGGCTTTTGAAGCATATAGCCCAATTAGGAGCAAGAATTTATCCTTTCTTTTATATCTCTTGTAGGTTAAAAAGCCTTTGCATGACAAATAGTTTATTAAATATCTCGAAGATGTGAACATTACAGTGATCTCGGACAAGGTGCCAATGCCTCCCTCTCCTGCCTACACCTCTTCAGTAAATCCAGATAGCTCGGGAACCATGGAACCTCATGGGTAGGGAAGGAAAGGATGAGGCTTCAACTGCAAGAGGGCCCTTTTTCACATTTATGGTTCCTTGTCTTTCTGAATACGGGATTGGTAGCTAGGTGTTTGTCTCGAGTTTTCTATTTAACTTTCATCTTATTTTAGACTTATATTAAAGACATATGGATGCTTACTTAATATATGGTATCTTTTTTGTGTTTTAAAACTGGTGGACTATTTAGAAGCTATTGTTTGATCAAGTCTTCTTCTAAGGATCTCTTTGATTTTCATATCCACCAACATCTCTATAAGGAGTTAGGTGATTTTAAGATCCTCCTGGCGATAGATTGTGATAAAGATGTAGGCAGTACTTTGGAATTGAAGTTATTTCTTTTCAATTCTATAAGATAATGATCTTTCGTAGTTGTTCAGGTATAAGCGTGGCATCATTGATGGGGGTTTATTTATTGGCTAACATTTTTTGTAGTAATTTGTTGTATGGTAGGGCTGAAGGTTTCTTGTAGGTATTGTCACGACAAGATTAAAGACTCGATACCCTAGAAGGAAGTTGACATTAATAATCATATTATGCGGTTTTAGCTAGCCACATATGGGACCTTCTTAGGTCTGAACCGCTCACTTTGGATGGATCTAGTGATAGTTTTGAAACAGAAAAATGGTTCATTGAGATGGAGATGTGTTTTTCCATGCATCCATATGGAAGCAACACCAAGGCTCGGTATGCCATCATGCACATTAGAGTTTTTTCATCTACTTGGTGATGTTTGGAGGATCAGAAGCTCTGTTTGGACATGTCTTTGGTATCTTGGGAACTTTTCCTTGAGAGATTTCAAGCTCGTTTCTTATCGGATCATTGGAGGTAAAGGAGAGTGGACAAATTCCATGATTTATGTCAAAATGCAATGATCATTGAGTAGTATGAGTAGTGATTATTTGAGTTGAAGGAGTATGTAGGTATCAAAGATGATGAGGTCATGATGGTGTAGCATTTTGTTAGAGGGATAAATTCTCGCATTAGTGGTGGGGTTCAAGTCTTTGAGCCCAAGATAGTATAGGAGGTCTTAGAGAAGGCAATTATAGTGGAGGATAATTTGGAATTGGCACTTAATAGCCAAACTGGTGTTCACATCAAGAGTGCTCCATTCTATAGATCAAGTGTGAGAGGAAATTATCCTCGGGGAGTATGATCATCTAGGATCCACCCTTCATCTTCTAGGGGTGGGAAATTTTAGAATAGTAAGGGCAGTAATTCTTAGGGTGGTCAGGGTAGTGGCCTCCACAAGAACCACTCATGGTATCGCAACAAACCACAATATAACAACCAGTCATCTCAGAGTTATTGGAAAAATTCTAGTAGGGGTAGTTTCCAATAGTCTAGCACTCCTCCTATAAGGAGAGCTTCGGATAGAGGAGGAGGTTGTTATTCATGTAGCCAATAAGGACATATTGTAGAATATTGTCCACAGAGGATAGTTCAGACTTTAGGTAAGAGACAAACTACATTTGAGCCTACTATGGGGGATGCAAGGAGATCTCACATAGTATTTGCAGTGGTTGATCATCGACGGGAAGAGCATCAAGGCATGGTGATCAAGACTTTAGGTGGGTTGAATGGTACTCCTATCATTATCTTGTTTAATTGTATTGCTACTGATTTGTTTATTTAGCCTTCCCTAGTAGAACATTGTGGGTTGGCAGTAGCAAAGTAGGGTATTAGGTGGTATTTCGAGTTGACATTTGGGGCTAAGGTGGCACTGGACTGCCTTGTCCATGGTTGTATTTTGTGTCTCGGTAACCTTTTTACCACTATTTATTGCATCATTCCTTTGGGGTCCTATGACATAATTTTGGGCATCGATTCATTGGTCACCCATTGAACCAACAATGATTGTCGACAAAAGGTGATTAGGTGCATCGATGTTTTCGGAATGGATGTGGAAGTTGTAAGAGTCTGGAGACTGATCTCTTTGCATATGATTTCTATAATGCATTTGAAGTGGTTGATGAGGTAGGGATGTCAATTGTTTGTGGTGATGATAAATGATTTTGATGAGGGTGAGCATCAGGAGATCACTCTCAATATTCATCCTCTTTTTAGAGAGTATTTAGATGATTTTCTAGAGGAGATCCCTATGCGACATAGTTTTTCATATTAATCTTGTTCCAAGAGAAGAACCTATCTACATAGCACCATATGAGATGATGATTTAGGAGTTGAGTGAATTCCATCTGCAATTGGAAGAACGTTTGGCTAAGGGGTTAATCCAACCAAGTGTTTCTCCACGAGGAGAACCTATCATGTTTGTGAATAAGAAGGATGGATCTCTCTACCTTTGTATCGATTATCGACAGTCGAACAAGGTCATTGTTAAGAACTGATATCCCTTGTTATGGATTGATGATATTTTCTACAAGATTAAGGGGCTTAAGGTATTCTCTAAGATCGATATAAAATCTAGATATCATCAACTCTATATTCATGAAGTAGACATCCATCAAACAATTTTCCAAACCTCACATGGGAACTATGAATTTATAGTTGTCTTGTTTGGATTTACTAATACACCATCTATGTTCATGAACTTGATGAATGGTGTGTTTCACACCTATTATGATCACTTTGTCTTCATAATTTTGGATGACATCTTGATATATTTGAGTTCTAAGGAAGAGCATGAGGATTATCTGTGGTAGGTTTTGTCGCATCTCGGGGATAAATGGTTATATGCCAATGTGAAAAAGTGTGAATTATTTTAGATATAAGTGAAATATTTACGGCATGTTACCTCTAGAGAGGGTATCTCATTTGATCCATCTAAGATTCGGATAATTGTGGAGTGGCCAAGACCCACCAATGTGTTGGAGGTCCATAGTTTTTTGGGGCTGGTAGGCTATTACCATCAGTTCGTGAAAGATTTTTCAAGGATATCTCAGTCCATTACTTCCCTATAGAGTAAAGGAAAATAATTTGTTTGGTTAAAGTAGTTTGAAGCCACATTTCACAGTCAAGGAGAGACTGACCAGTGCACCCATCCTAGCTGTTAAAAATATAGAAAGGGATTTCATGGTATACACAGATGCTTCCTTGGAGGGTTTGGGAGAAGTCCTTATGCAAGAAGGACACATGATCAATTACGAGTCTCACTAACTCAAAGATAATGAAATGAATTATCCCACCCATGATTTAGATTTGACAACGATAGTGCACGCACTTGTGAGATGAAGGCATTTTCTATTAGGGTATCAGTTAGAGCTGCACAATGATCATTGGAGTTTATAGTATATTTTTACTTAGCTGGACCTTAATGCTAGGAAGCATAGCTGGATGGAGTTTCTCTATGAGTATGACTTTGAGGTCAAGTATATTGAGGAAAATGAGAACATGGTGGCCGATGCCTTGAGTAGGTGAAGGCATGAGATATCATCTTTGACTCTCGAGGTTGAGTTGCAGACTTATCTATTCTCTAGCCACTTCCTTCACACACTTTGTATCAAGAGGTGTGGGTGGAGATTGAGGTAGGAAGTGATTTGGAGGGTAGATTTTCATGTTATTCCTTTGATCTTGATAGACTTATGTGACTCATGGGTAGGATATAAACTCCTCCATTTGGTGGGCTATGTACTTTGATCTTGTCAAAGGCACATTGGGTACCTTATTTTTCTCATCCTAGGGTGAAGAAGATGTATGCATATCTTTATCAGGTATATTTTTGGTTAGGTATGAAGAGAGGTATTGCTGATTTTTGGCTAGATCCTTAGAGTGTCAAAGAGTAAAAGCGGAATACTAGCATCCCAGAGGGCTCCTTCAGTAAATTCTCATTCTGGAGTGAAAATGTGATGCCATTTCTATGGATTTTATTGTGGGATTAGTAGTTACTACTTGGAGGCATGACGACATCATGGTCATGATGGATAGATTGACCAAGGTGGCACATTTTGTACCCATCCAATCTTCCTACACATGAACAATAATGGCTCTAGTGTTTATGGAGGAGTTTGTGATACTACATGGTATTCCTCGTAGAATCATATCTAATTGAGATCTAGTGTTTACTTCAGCCTTGTGGACTTCCTTGCAACATTCTTTATGGACTCAACTGAACTTCAATTTGACATATCATCCTCAGGAAAAATGGTTAGACCGAGAGGGTCAACTAGGTTTTGGAGGACATGTTGTGTATGTATATACTGGGCTAGCAGTCATGATGGGAGGATTACTTTTACTTGGTGGAATTTAACAACGACTATCATAGTTCTGGTGGTTAGTCTCCTTTTTAGGCATTATATGGTCAAATTTTTTGTACCCCTTTAAGTTGGGATCAATTGGAGAATAAAGTCTACTTGGGTATCGATATGTTGCGAAACATGGAGTAGAAGGTTGAGCATATTAGAGAACACTTGGTGGTAGCACAAGATCGATAGAAGAAGTACATTGATGTGCATAGGGTCGATCGACATTTTTTGGTGGGAAATAGAGTGTTCTTGAGAGTGCATCTGGGAAAGAGCCCTATCCACATGGAAATGGCTCCAAGTTGGTGCACCATTTTTTTACACCCTTTGAGATCCTTGAGAGGATAGGAATAGTTGCTTATCACCTAGCTTTTGTTGGCATATATGCAGAGTTGGTTGACATGATAATATTATATGTTGTCATTGATGTCAATATGCTGAAGTATGAACCAAAATATTAAAGAAAGAAAGGTGGCAAGAGAACTGGTATGATGGTATGAAGTGAACCAGTATGATGATGTGAACCGGTATATGCAAAGTTTGTATCAAGGTTTTAGTTGATATGACTACCAGTTGGTAGTCTCGGCTTCAGGGTTTCCAGTTGATGCATTCCAAGTTTGTGTGATTAGACCAACGACATCCTATGATGAGTTAGCATTGAAATGAAGATTAGATCATGTTTCCATGTCAGCCTTGTGTGCATGAAGTATTTCCTTAAGGATATTGCATGAAGATGATTGATTCTATCTACCTCAGGAATGTGCGAAGTCTCAATAAATGGTGGAGAGCTCGTGATGGGTTATCAACTTCCAGAAATGACAAAGAATGAGCAATGGAGAACATCTTGAGAAGTGTTCAAGATTGTTTCACCCTATGCAATATGACTGAACGGTCAGGATTAGACTGACTATATTGTTAACCTAAATGTTTAGGGTTTTAGGTTTTGGCTACCCACCTAATTGTTGTCTATAAGGTCGATGGTGATTTACATTGTGTAGTTGTTGGCAAATGTTATGTGTGTATCCAAGTGAAGAGATACTTGATTCTTGCCAGATCGGTGCAGTGAGTAGAGATCTACAGAGTGTGATTGCAGATGTATAGGAACTAAAGTGGATCTACCTTGGCATTAAGTGGTGTTATTAGATCAATGTTTTACCTGTTGACTTCTAACCATTTCAGAAGTTTGAAAATTCCTTTACCGGGTAGCTTTAATAGGCATTTTTTAAATCCTTTAATAGGGTCACTCAAAATCATTGAGTTCTTCAAATCCTCTTGCCAGGTAACCTTTAACCTAGTTCTAGCCTTTAACCGGGTATTTAGCCATCCCTTAACTGGGTGATCCCTCGCAGGATCGGTTTCTAGCAGAACCTGTTGTAAAGTCCTTAACCAGACTAGGCTTCTAACAGAGTGGACTTTAGAAGAGGTCAAAGAACAACTTGTCGGTATTCATCCTCACTATGGTTTTTCCCAGTTGGGTTTCCATGTGAAAAATCAGTGTGTTATGTGTGATGCTTTTCATGTGATATCTTAGTGTTTTCTATTAAGTGGTAAAGCATGCTGATCCAGTGGTCATTATATTCCTGATGATGTATTACTTGCTTATGAATATGGGTGAAGTGGAAATGAGATATAATGTTTGTGGAGATCTAAGTGTTACCGGTTTATGTCTTTCATAGTCTCACTATATTTTACCGGTAGTTCTCTGATTTAGATTGGTGATGTTGTTTACCATTTAGTGCAGTCTTTGCAGTCAAAGTGGGTTAAGGAAATTTTTGGCTAAACTAATTCACCCCCCCTCTTAGTATCTGTTGAGTATTTACTATTCATCATTATTCATCAATTGGTACCAAAGCATCCTCCAAGTCCTCTATGTTATAAGCTTAACCGCTTAAGGAAAAGATCCTATTCTAATGATGAAGAGGGAAGGTCCTAAGTTCAACAGAGATAACTTAAAGATATGGAAGGATAGAATAAAGATATACATTAAAAGCATGGGTGCTAAACATTGGAGCTATGTTGAGAATACTTATGTTGTCCCTACCGGTACTCTCAGTGATGATCAAAGAAGAGAAATTTAGGAGAATGGGCAAGCCATGGAAGCTCTTATCAACAGTCTATCTGATGTTGAGTTTATTGATGTTCAGGAAAAAGACAATCCCAAAGATGTATGAGATGCTTTGGAGTCTATCTATGGCGGTGATGAGCATGTGAAGCAAGATAAGGAAGAAAGCCTTAGAGGAAAGTTTGAAGACATGCAGATGGTTGAAGGAGAGACCATTCGGCAGTATGGGATAAGGATTAAAACTATTGTTGGAGACATCAAGAGTGCAAGAGGTACAATGGATGATTCCACCATTGTTAGCAAAGTTTTGAGAACCTTATTACCGGTCTATGCAATAAGGGTTGCTGCTATTCAGAAGTTGAGATCTATTGACAAGACAAAGGTATCCCTTCATTCTATCATTTCTAAGTTGACCACATATGAGCTAAATAATTGTGATGGCAGTGTTAAGAAGACTGATTCGGCCTTTAAAGCATCTGCTGGACTATCTAGAAAGGATAAAGAAGCTAGTACCAGTTGTGAACCAAGACAAAGAAGAGATATGGATGATGAGGATATCTTGATGGAATTTGAAGCTCTTCTTGCCAAGAGACTTCCTAAGGGAACTAGAAAATACAGAGGTAAGCTCCCTTTGAAATGCTTTTCTTGCAATAGGATATGACACATTGTTGTAAACTATCCTAATAGTGATAATAAGGACAAACCAGAGAGGTTCAAAAAGTTTAAAGGAGGAAATAGGAGAAATTGTCTTGTTGTAGTTGTTGAAGGTGTCACTAATGATGAATCAGAAGATGAAGAAAGCAAAGACATAGTATTTGTGGCTGTTAAGGAAGATGTGTTAGACAAGAATGCTCTTGTCTCTCGCTTTAATAATTCTAATGAGTGGATTATTGATAGTGCTTATTCTCACCACAGGACTGGTGATCGGAGAAATTTTCTGTCTTTGGAAGAGTATGATGGAGGTATAGTCCGATTTGGTAATGATGCACCTTGTATGGTAAAAGGAAAAGGGTCCATTTCTCTAAATGGAATAAGCAGTGTTGATAATGTGTATTGGGTAGAAGGTCTCAGGCATAACCTTTTGAGTGTTACTCGGCTGAATGATAAAGGACTCACTCTAGAATTCAAAGATGGATTATACAAAATAAAAGGAAAGAGTAGTGAACTGATGGTTACCGGTAAGCAGACCAAAGGAAACCTATTTCAGTTAAATACAAATATTAGTCAATGTCTAATGGTTAAGTTTGATGACAGTTAGATATGGCATAGGAGACTCTGCCATGTAAATTTTGATAACATTGTGAAGGCTAGTAAGATCAAGGCAGTTAGAGGATTGCCTGTGCTGAAAAACTAGAGAATCCTTTGTGCAGAGAATGTCAACTGGGGAAAATGTCTTCCTCAACCCTCAAAGGTAAATCTTTCACAATAGATAATTTACTTGATCTTGTGCATATTGATTTGTGTGGTCCTATGAAAAATAGGAGTGTTCAAGGAGATAGGTACTTTATGATTCTTACTAATGATTGCTCAAGAATGATGTGGGTCACATTCTTGAAAGACAAGTCTGAAGCTTTTGGAAAGTTCAAAGCCTTCAGAGCACTAGTTGAAAAGGAAAGTGGTAAGAGGATCAAATACCTTAGAACCGATCAAGGAGGTGAGTTCACTTCTGGAGAATTCAATAAGTACTGTGAAGAGAATGGCATCAAGAGGCAACTGTCTATCCCCCAGACTCCATAGCAGAATGGCCTAGCAGAAAGGAACAACTAGACTCTAGTTGAAGTAGCCAGAATAGTGTTGATTCAAGGAAAGGTTGCTCACACTTTTTGGAGAGAAGCGGTGAGAACTGCAGTCTACACTATGAACCGGGTACTCATCAAGAAAGGTAAGGATAAAACTCCTTATGAGTATTGGATTGGTAAGACTCCTGTAGTAAGATACTTTAGAGTGTTTGGTATCAAATGTTATATCAAGAGGAGTGAACACCAAAGAAAGTTTGATGCAAAATGTGATGAGGGAATATTCCTAGGGTATTCCACCAGGAGCAAAGCTCTCAAGTGTTTTAACAATAGGACTCAGAGAATTGTTGAAAGTATCAATGTTAGAGTTGATGAAACCTCTGAGAAACCTAAGGAAACTGGTAGTGAGCGAGCGGTAGATGAATCGGTTGTAACATTCTGAGAACCAGTTGCAAAACAACCAAGTACTAGTAACACTGCTCCTACACTGGTAGATGCTGATGTAGATGAAGATGAGGATGAAGAGGAAAAGCAAGAGGAATCAGTTAAGATCATTCCTAGGTATGTAAATCTACATCATGATCCAAAGTAGATCATACGAGATAAGGATGCAGGAATTCTTAGAAGATGAAAGGTCAGAGAAAGCTCTTGCATGATTTCTAAATTTGAGCCCAAAAGATTCAAAGAAGCACATAAAGATGAAGACTGGATTAAGGCTATGGAAGAGGAACTTGACCAGATAGAAAAGAATGGTACATTGTCTTTGGTACCTAGACCTAAGCATAAAAATGTTATTGGCACCAAATGGGTTCTTAGAAACAAGCTAAATGAAGATGGGATAGTGGTAAGAAACAAAGCAAGATTGGTATGTAAGGGATATGCTCAAGAAGAAGGAGAATACTATGGAGAAACCTTTTCTCCAGTAGCTAGATTGGAAGGAGTTCGAATGCTTCTTGCATATGCATCCTTCAAAGGATTTAAAGTGTATCAGATGGATGTGAAATCTGCATTCCTGAATGGAATACTTGAAGAGGAAGTCTATATATAGAAACCATATGGGTTTGCCCTGTCAGAAGATAGTGATATGGTGTGTAGGCTACATAAAGCCTTGTATGGATTGAAGCAAACACCTAGAGCATGGTATAAATGTTTACACTCACATCTTGTGAAGATTGGATTTGAAAGAACAAGTGAAGATAGAAATATCTATCTGAAGTCAGAAGGAGATCAAATTCTGATCTATGAAGTGTTTGTTGATGACATAATTTTTGGTGGAGATGACAAGATGAGCCATGCATTTGTAGACGAAATGAAGAAGGAATTTGAGATGTCACTAATTGGAGAGATTAAGTTCTTCATTGGACTATAGATTCAATAAATGAAAGATGGTATCTTTATCACTTAGTCCAAGTATGTCAAATAAGTGTTGAAGACCTTTGGCATGGAAGAAAGCAAACCGGTTGGTACACCAATGATGACCGATTGTAAATTGTCAAAAGAAGATGACTCAGTGTTGGTGAATGAGAAGGATTAATTGTCAATGATTGCTAAGTTGCACTATGTAGTACACAGCAGACCGGACATACCACATGCAGTGGGCATTGCTGCACGTTTCCAGAAAAGTCCAAGAGAATCCCACTTGGTAGCAATCAAGCAGATTCTTAGATATTTGAAGGGAACTATAGATTATGGATTGTGGTATTCATACAGTAATGATTTCAATATCAAAGTGTTTATAGATGCCGATTGGGCTAGTAATGTGGATGACCGGAAGAGCACAACCAGTGGTGCATTCTTTCTCAGTGGTAGACTAGTCTCATGGATGCGAAAAAAAGAGTTGTATCTCTCAGTCCACAAAAAAAGCAGAATATGTAGCAGCATTTATGAACTGTACTTAGACAATTTGGATGAAACATGTATTAAGTGGTTTCAAATTCCCTGTATCTGAACTGGTGAGTATATTTTGTGATAACACAAGTGCAATTAATATTTCCAAGAATCTGGTATTGCATGCTAGAACCAAGCACTTCGAGCTCAAGTATCATTTCTTGAGGGAGAAAGTTCAGAACAAAGAGGTTGTATTGGAACATGTTTCTAGTAAGGAGCAATTAGTAGATATATTCACCAAGCCTCTATCGAAGGCTACATTTACCTATCTAAGAGGTAATTAGGGATGCTGCCCCTTCAAGAGGTAAACTAAAAGTATGTGCTCCACATCAGTCAGGTATTGCATTGTCAAATATTTTTAGTATTGGTGTGTTGAAGGATGCTACTCCTTAGGGGGAGCAGCATAGAGGAACATGGATGTTTGTGCCTCCACTTTGGCATTGTTGTCAAAGGGGGAGAAGATGTGAAGCAGAGAAGATATTTGCAGTATTGGCTACACATAATAGGCTACACATAATATGGAAGAGATTGGGGAGAAGATGTGAAGTGGAGAGATATCTTTGTATATTGTCCTCAATGCCAAAGAGGGAGATTAATGGCATATGTGCAGAGTTGGTTGACATGATGATATTGTATGTTTTCATTGATGTCAATATGCCGAAGTATGAACCGGTATATTGAAGAAAGCAAGCTGGCAAGAGAACCAGTATGATGGTATGAAGTGAACCGGTCTATATGAAAAGGTGAACCGGTATATGTGAAAACGTGAACCGGTATATGCAAAGTTTATATTGGGGTTTCATTTGATATGACTACTGGTTGGTAGTCTTGGCTTCACGGTTTCTGGTTGATGCTTTCCAAGTCTGTGTGATTAGACTGACGACATCCTATGATGAGTTAGCATTGAAATGAAGATTAGATCATGTTGCCACATCAGCCTTGTGCGCATGAAGGATTTCCTTGAGGATCTTGCATCAAGAAGATTGATTCTATCTACCTCGGGAATGTGCAAAGTCTCAGTAAATGGTGGAGAGCTCATGATGGGTTATCAGCTTCCAGAAATGACAAAGAATGAGCAATGGAGAATGTCTTGAGATGTGTTCAAGATTGTTTCACCCTATGCAATGTGACTGAATGGTCAGGATTGGACCGACTATATTATTAACCTAGATGCTTAGGGTTTTAGGTTTTGGCTACTGACCTAATTGTTGTCTATAAGGTCGATGATGATTTGCATTGTGAAGTTGTTGGGAAATATTATGTGTATCCAAGTGAAGAGATACTTGATTCTTGCTAGACTAGTGCAGTGAGTAGAGTTCTGTAGAGTGTGATTGCAGATGTATAGGAACTGAAGTGGATCTACCTTGGCATTAAGTGCTATTATCATATCAGTGTTTTACCTATTGACTTCTAACCATTTCAGCAGTTTGAAAATCCTTTTACTAGGTAGCTTTAATAGGATTTTTGTAAATCCTTCAATACGGTGACTCGAAATCATTGAGTTCTTCAAATCCTCTTGCGAGGTAACCTTTAACAGGGTTCTAACCTTTAACCTAGTATTTAGCCATCCCTTAACCGCGTGATCCCTAGAAGGATCAGTTCCTAGCATAACCTGTTGTAAAGTCCTTAACCAGACTAGGCTTCTAATAGAGCGAACTTCAAAAGAGTTCAAAGAACAACTTGTGGGTATTCATCCCCACCGTGGTTTTTCCAAGTTGGGTTTCCATGTGAAAAATCAGTGTGTTATGTGTGATGCTTTTCATGTGATGTCTTAGTGTTTTTTGTTAAGTGGTAAAGCATGTTGATCCAGTGGTCAAATTAGCCCTGATGATGTATTACTTTCTTATGCATATGGGTGAAGTGGAAATGAGATATTAGGTTGTGTGGAGATCTAAGTGTTACCGATTTATGTCTTTCACAGTCTCACTGTGTTTTATCAGTAGTATCCTGATTTAGATCGGTGATGTTGTTTACCAGTTAATGCAGTCTTTGTAGTAAAAGTAGTTTAAGGAAGTTTTTGTTTATACTGATTCAACCCCCCCCCCCTCTCAGTATCTATTGAGTATTTGTTGTTCATCATTATTCATCAGCTTTGTCACCTACCCCAACCCATATTCACAATGCCTTTTATGTGTATTTACTTTGACAGTATAATTCTAATGTTAGCCATGTTTTGGACTAGAATGCCTTGCAAGTAGAGGATAGGTAGCTATCTTTGGAGTCTGTGCCCACACTGTAGAAATGAGGACTATCCCTCAGGGGTTGAGGCATTTATTAGGTCAAGGTACAATGGGATCCAAACGATGAGTCATCTACGACATTGGAGGATGTAGTGAAGATGAGACACTTATATCCATACCTATTTGCAATTTTCCGAGAGTAAGCCTGGTTCTATAGGGGAGGATGTGATGTCATATCCTACTATGTTAATTGAGTTTTTGTTGGACTTGATATTTATCCCTAACATTCTACTATGATGATAGTTTACAGCTTATGGTTGGATGTATTCTATTCTCTAGATGCATGAAAGTGCTTGGAGTATGTTTCTGATACTACATATGCTTAGTTAATGTGATGATGCATCCCTTATTCACATTTACGATTAAGATTTTATGTTATCAAAATAGTAAATTGATGTGATTATGGATGCTAACATGAGTTTTATCTATATGTACTTTGTAACCAATTGGAACCCCATATCACTCGTTTTGAAGGCATATGCGTTCGAGTAAAAGAACAAAGTCGTGTCACAGTTTTATAAAGGAAATGGCCAATTTTGATTCAACTTTTGAAATTGAATCAATAGAAAGTGAAATATATGTTTTGAATTTTGAAATGATATAAACTAATAAAAGGTATTTTTTTTGTCTATTTTATATTTGTATTTTTAAAAAAAATTTAAAAACTTAATTGAATATGCTTTCTTATAAAGTAAACACTATAATTTAGTTGCTAATTAAATGCTAAAATTGAAGTTACATGAGGCATCACGCTTTATATAGTAAATTTTACCTTTTTTCTTCATTTTTTTTGTATATATTGATAACTTGAAACTTAAGTGCAAAAATATTTTTTTAACTATTTTTTATGGATACATATTTTTCAATAAATTTGAAAGTTGCGTGTACTGAAATATAACTCTTTCCATTTGGCTTCACCTTTTTTCTTTATTATTTATACAAATTACAAAAGAATTATACAATCTTGACATAGACTTTGTCGAGAGCATTTTTTTTTTTTTTAAATTTAGTTAAATTTTAGTATTTTTTTTTTACAAGATAATCAACCTTATATTTTAGTGTTGATGACCTACTTTAAATAAAAATAAAAATAAAATATAAAAAACTAATTAAAATATTAAATAATACATATTTTAGAAAATTCACTCATAGATCTATAAAAGGGTATTTTTACATTTCAAAAAAAAATTATTCATAACAGTGTAAGACTAGTTGAAACATGGAGTTTTTTTAATTTTTTTTTTTTTTAGTAATTAGACGTAAAGTGGTATAAAATATACATTTAGTAGACAATTCCAATTGGAAAATTTGTTCCTGGTATATAAGATAGCTATAATGAATCTCTATAGACCATGTGTTTGACTAAAATTAATTTTTTAGTTGGAATTACTTAAATTCACTTGTGCTGATAAGTTGGCCTAACACATGCACAATTTTGTGTGTTTACTCGTTTGCAATCATCTGATCTATTGATGGTTTATATTATTCATAGATGCATGTACATAATTTTCTATGTAGTTCCTTGCGGATGCACTTTGCAGGTATTAGACATCGACTTCTCCTGATTTCAAGAATGATAATGCCCTCCAGATTCCAAAGGTGGAAAGGGAAGATAACATTTAGGTCCTAGGTGTCCACCCCATGTTCTTCCAATTTTGGAGTAGGAAAAACTTGTAACCTTTACCCGTTTTGTCTTATTTGAGAGGGTCACCATCATGTAGTTTGTGATTCTTGGCTTGTGTTATGGTAATATTATTAGTTATAATCTCTGGTAAATAAAATTTAAAGGAGTAAATTGCATGCATAGTTATATTGGAGATAAAACAAATATAACTAAATGTTTTAGATGAATTAAATGAATAACATGTATTTATGCAAGACTATATTAATGGTATAGTTCCTAAAGTAATTAATTTACCAAATTTATTAATAAAGGAAATAAACAAATAATTAAAGGTTAAATAAATTAATTGTTTGAAACTTTATTAAATTAAGCTAATGCATTAAATAACCTAAGGTTAATATTATTAATTAATTAAGAAATTTAAATAGACTTCATATTAAAAATTCAATTAAAGGGTATTAATTTTTAATAATAGAAATTAATCCTAATCATCCTCGGATTGGTAATGGGTTGGTTGATTGAATTTTAGAAAATAAAGTTTTTGAATCCTCAGAGAGAAGGGGGAGATTGATTGATTCTTTTGGATGAGGATTGGGAGATTTTTATAAGAGTGAAAGTGTGAAGTTGGGATAAGGAAATTTGTAGAGGATTGATAGCTAATTGAAAGGATAGGAGAATTCATCTTTAGATTCTTGGTTTAAGCATTTCAGAGGTAGTATCCAAAACCTTCTTTGTAAAATCATTGAATGATAATATGAATGATATAAATAAGTTGTTGAGTGATTCGAAACATTAAATTACACAATAGGTTTTATATCATTTAGATTACTTATTGTAAATTACTTATTTTATATAAAGATAAAAAATAATAATAATGAATTGGGGTTACACTCTTAATTAAGATAAATAAATTTTTTCCTTGCCCATGTATTGAGTGTTCGTATAGTCTTTGGAAAGGTTTTCGAACATGCTTGTCTATCCATGTGACATTTGGAGTTGGCATTTTCTTGTTCATCTTGGAGACATTTGGAGCTAGCATTGCTTTTCTATGCATGAGATGTTTGTAGATGGCATAGTCACCCACCTTGTCCTCATGAAAGGTGATGAGTTTTCCATGTCTACCTTGGAAGGGATAATGTGATGATACTTCTTCCCTAATGCATCCTAGCATCTTTCCTGATATATTGTAGTATTGAGCCTCTGTTGGTGAACTTGATGTCGGTAATTAACTTCCTTTGGGTGGCTGGGACTTGCTAACCATAGTTTATCTTTTAGGACTTAATTTCTATCTCCCTAGCACGGTGGGGTGGACCTTTGGGTTCCACATGGTCGGGTGGTCATGGCTTACCTTTGGATGTCAGTTTCCCTTGCTAAGTGTGGTTGTGGCTTTCCCTAGTTGGTGCATCTTGTTCATGGCCTGATATTCATATTGATGATATGTTCTTGTTTCCATTTGATGTATCTTTATATGTATGTAATTGTGTCACTCTTCTCTAGAGGATCTTGTTGTACTTGGATTATGTAATGTATTAATAATTTTTAAGTAGTGATTTAGATTGACTAGTATTGGTACCGACAATCCATAATATGTTCATGAGTATTCTTTAGTTACCATTGATGTTTATCTTATTTTGGTTTAAGAGTATATGGTTGTGTGAAATGGATCATTATGTTCTAGATTTTATAATTAGGAATGCTTATGATTATTGTTTTCATACTTTCATTAAATTTTTTATTATTAGTATGGAGGAATCTCTTGGAAGTAATCGAGTGGTGAATCTAAATGATTCTTAGTGTTAAATGTATTATTTTTTTCTCTAGAAAAATCTCTACTACGGTTATTAGTTAATGAATGTATATTTATCTCATTCCATGAGGTTCCTCGTAAGGGATATTACATCATTTGTGTAATTGGCAAGGTAAATATGATGCCCACCTATAACTGACATGGATGTTTTATATCTTGATGCTACTTTAAGGTTCTTTGCTCGTGTATGATTGAATGAGCATTTTTTTATGGTTAAATCTTATTTATGATTATGATGCTCATGTAGAATAGTCTTATATTTAGAATCTTTATACAAAATGAAAAATTAGAAATGCAATGTGTTTTAGTTGATATTCAGTATCAACCTAGTATGAGAAAATACTTAAAAGGATAAAGTATGGTTATTTTACCTATAATGGATGGAGATGCTTTGTTTATATATGACTAATACGTCCCTGCTTCTTTGGCTAGGATGCTATTTTCTACTAATGATTTTTTACTAAGTGCAATCCTATCTATACTAGAGAGAAGTGAGCAGTTGGAAACAAACCTCATGACAACAAGGTGAGTACTTTTCTTAATTTACCTTTCTCTACTACTTTGAAAGTAGACGACGAGTAGGAATAAAGTATTATTGTTAATTTATCAAAATATGTGTTGTAATTTACCTTTTATCTTTCTTAAAAACTCTTATTAAAATGATTATGGGTAATTATAATGAAGAGACTTTTATATTTTATACTAGCCAAATAATACCATTATTCTGATCCACATCATAGATATCAATGCAAATACATATCTAAGTACTAACTTTACTAGAGTTGGGAATTCTAATGCCTCTATATTGATTACTATTAAAACAATTGAGCTTGGTATCCATGTTTTTTATTAGATTAGTAGGGAGACGACCCTAGCCAAAAAGGGAGATACAACAATACAACATTAACCATTCACCAACTATTAAACAACTTGTAATAGGATGCTAGTTCTAATAAAAAATGATCAAAATTTTTCATTCCCCTAAAAATATTTCTATAGATACTAGTATCATAGTAGTTGTTTCAATAAACCATACTACTAATGATGTTACCTGCATTATCCTTATCAACCTTTAATGAACCAGTCTTAGCATAATTAATTAACACTGTCTTTCAAAGTGGATTCACAAGCCCCAAAATACCACTAGTTGCAAAACATAAAAAAAAAAGCTTAAACGGAGGAAGAAAAATGACCATTACTTCTTTTTTATCAGGTTCCAGTAATTCTCGAGATTGCTTAAGTTCTACATCCAAGTCTCCTACTTATCTTCTTCCCCCTCATCGGTCATCTCCCTTGCGCCCTTCTTGGCCTTCTTCTTCTTGATTTTCTTCAATCGACCTTGACCAGATATCATGCCCAGGACTACATTCTTCATTAAACCATATGTGATAGTGCAAAGGGCATTGAAAACATCGCACAAATGTTTCACCTTCCTGTCCTCTTCCAGCATGGCCACTTTTTCCCTCATTTCATTCAATTGCTACTTCAAGTTGTTGTTAGCCTCCTGGATTGGCCTCACAGGCGAACACGATATCATTTCCACGTCTTCTAAGGTGTCAGGGCTATAAGGGTTTTTGAAAGGAGACTCATGCTCTCTTTCCGACTTGTTGTTCTCTTCTTCTCCTTTTTTTTCTTCTTTCGAGTCCTCATTGGGGCTTTTAGTCAGTTCCTCTGCGTCCACCTAGACATATTCATCCTTATAATTGTCCTTTGAGTCTTCCTCATCTTCCAAATCATAAATTTCATACAGGCTAGTATTAGTCCTATTCTCTTGACTCTTGATGGGATTTTTCCTCTCTTTATCTCAGAGCCTAGTAGACCTTCTTTCCCCTGAGTTTCTCTCAATTTTTTCTTGCTCCATTCCCTTCTCATCTTTATCTTTAGAATTTTGTATCTCTAGGTCAATGGTAGATCTCTTCTCCGTTGACTCACAACCATATCGCTTCACTTTTCTTTGGCTGTTTCTTGGCATTCCAATGTTCCTCTTGTTATGGGTTAAGTCCAGCAGGGCCATCTCAAGGGAATTCTTTTCTAGGGTGACAATAGGGATTTTACCCATGTTTTTAACTGGAAAAGAGGGGCTAGGCGTGTCTTTAGGTTTCTAAGGGATTAAACTAAGTGTTTTTGGGGATTTTCTTATAGCTACCCTAACTACAAGAGGCCAAAGAATTATATCTCATGGTCGGGTATGGTCCACTACATATTTGTACCTTATGTAAATTAAACCTTGGTGTAAAGGCAGGTTCACTCCATTTTTAATACAGACACTAAGGGACGAAAATAGATATCTAATGACATACTGATTTTAACATGGTGTCTTATGTGGTTCAGAATGGGGAAATGGTAGCCATGGACAGTAGTATAATGACCCTCTAAGGTAAAATATTTCATTACATGATAACAGATCAAAGGGAAAGGCTTGGGAAGGGCCAAATGGTCATACCCATTTTGAAATGGAACCAGTTTTCACCTTTCTCGAAGAATTTCTTCATGCAACCTCTATAATTTCTCATTCTCTTGTTCTCAAATTTCTCTCCTTCATTCTATAAGCCCATCACCTCTGCAATATACTCTGATGACACAATAAAGGTGATTCTTCCAACTGTAACCGTACCATTTTTCCAAGAATTGCAAACCCTGGCCGAGAGCTCCTTATTGTAGCCCTTCATGGCCAAGAAAAAAAGAGTGAAACCCACCATTTGAAAGAGCTCCCATAGCTCTCTTTTATCTCTCAAGTCCATACAGTTACTCAGTTCAGTACATTTCAAAGGACCCCCCATCTTGACACGGGAAAGACCAGAACTATACCAGACTCTATGTAAGAGACTGAGAAGAAGGCATAAAAATCAAGAACTCTAGCTTCTTTTGAAAGGGATGAATTTAAAAATGTCTTTCCTGATATTACTCAAATGATATTTCTCGCATGTACAACACCCAAGGTAATCATTTCCTGTAAAGGCAATGTAAAAATCACGCCTTTTCATGTTCGTAGAGAAGGAAAATTTAGTTCTTTTCGCTACCCTTCTAATTAATACCTGATCTTCCCAAATCCAACCATAGTCATCATCTATCAGCATCACGCTTTTATCGAGAATGTTCCTATGTAGGTCATTAGCCATGTAGGCCATCCAACTATAGAAGAGACCCTAGTCGTCTAGGCGATGAGTCATCACCATGTAAGCCCTCCACCTGTGTGGACCCAATGGACAATTCAAAATCTTTGAGAGTGCGGGCATAAAATAAATTAAAATATATCATTCCAACAGCTCAGTAGTCCCACTTCTCGCCTTCTTTTTTATAATTCCTCTTTCTTACCGGAGGAATTCCTTGAGCTCTCTAGAGTTGTTTTCAAACTTGAAGACCTACCAGTCTAGCATATGAAGACTTTGATTGGAAATGAGGTCAGCCAACTTATTGCCTTCTCTATAGACATATTGTACTTTGATGTCTTCAAATAATTCCACCAGCCATTTACATTTCCCAACTATCTCTCTGATCTCCCATAGAGGAGAGATGACATTATTGAGGTAGTCAATAATAAGTTTGGAATCTCTTGCCAGAATCGCATTCCTTCTAGTTAAATCATATAGTCTTTGAAGACCCATCTAGGCCACCCAAGCTTCCACTTTATTGTTAGTAGTTGTCCCCAGGCATGAGCCAAACCCAACTAACAAGACGCCTTTATGATCACAAATTAAGCCTCCTGCCCCTGAGATCCCAAGATTGCCTTTAGAAAAACCATCAAAGTTACACTTAGTCCATCCCATTTCAGGAGGTTGCCATAAACAAGAATTTCTCAGGATCATTCTTTGCCAATTAACATTCAAAAAGTTGTGTCGAATTCCCCAAACATGTATCATTAATGAGAAGGATAATAATAATAATGAAAGTATAGAATGTGTGATGCAGGGAAAACTTTAAGAAACCCCCCCCTTGGACAAGGTGTAAAAACCTGGTGAAAGTTGTATAATTCCAAGGAAAATTTTAATTTTACTGGCAAATTTTTACGGTTTATGGATAAAAATAATAATCTCCATTGGCGAACTAGCCATGATCGCTCAAAATTTGTGAAAAATCCTAGCGAATTGTAATGTTTTTAAAACTAAAAAAATAATTGCATGGGCGAATGGTAATGTTTTTAAAACTAGAAAAATATTTTCATTGGCGATTTCAACCTATTTTCAAACCATAAAAAAAAAAATTGGCGATTTCAAGCTATTTTCAAACCATAAAAAAAAATATTGGTGATTTCAAGCTATTTTCAAACCATAAAAAAAAAATATTGGCGATTACAAGATATTAACTTTAAGTAGTTAAAACACGTGGCACACAGTCGTCAACTCTCTACCTGGAAGATTGCCCATTAGAAAATCATGCGACCTAGCGACAAGCCCTTACGACTCTCTCTATCTCCAACTTGCAAGATGAAAATACTAAGCCTTCGCCAATTCTCGACCACAAATGTTAAGTCCTCATCACCGCAACAACTTGGAGATAGTGGTAACTTTAACCCTTGTTGTGTACTCGCCAACATAAAACTATTTATCTCTTAACCACTAGCACTTCACTTGCAAGCTCGCGGCTTGATCAGGTCTTCAGACATTTAACTTCACTCGCAAGCTCATGGCTTGATCAAGTCTTCAGACATTTAACTTCACGAGCTGGCGATAACCATTAAACCTAACCACAAACTATCTAGTCACTAGCTCGTGACCTAAAAATGCTAACATTAAACAAACATGAGAGCTAGTGACAACTGTATCAAATGATTTACTCGCTAATTCTCATGGCTATAATGTATGACATCAAACCAACTCAAGACCTCGTGACCAAAGAAATTTCACTAACAATCTCCAGCTCAGTAACATAAAACGCTAACACCCAAAAAGCTAGAGACCTCGCGATGTAAACCCAAACCAACTTGTCGCAAGCTCGCAGCTTGATCACGTCTTCAAATATTTTACCTCGCGAGCTGGCAATAACCATAAAACTTAACCAAAAACTATCTAGTCACTAACTTGCAACCTAAAAGTTTTAAGGCTTGGATGCTGACTCATTCCTGAGGGACTAGTTTGAAGGTTTCTCTTGAGTCGAGGTTGATTAGACAAGTGAGGATGACAGTTTCAGAGGTATAAAAGGATTTGATAGCTTCTGAGTTAGAGATGGGAGATCACGGTTGCTTGTTATCAGGGATTTTGAAGCAAAATTTGTCCAATCAAGGAGGAATAAAATTAGAACAAAATCGTTCACAATAGATGAGCCTTAGCAGGATGCAGTGGATTTCTAGAGTCAACAGTCATGTTGAAAAACACCAAAATGATAATTTTTCATGTGAGTGAGCATCACCAAATGAAGTGTGAAAATGTTATAAATACAATGGAGTGGTGACTTAATTGGTAGAAGAGAAACTCAGAAAAGAAACCTTTCTCATTTTTTGAGAGTGGTTTTTTCCTCAGAAAGGAAGATGATGTTTGAGCAGGATCATGCATGGAGTTGTTGTGTGCTCTGTGATATCGAATGGGTGTTTTTTTGTTTTCTCCTATGTGATTTTTTTTATTGTCAGAGGGGTTGTGAAAGTGAGAAGGATTGCCAGAGGGGGTGTGAAAGCCTTTTCTTGTCAACAAAGGCCAAGCATGGCACATCCTCTGCTTCTACTCTTCCATAGGATGGCAAGGGGTTTGAAGAAGGAGCCCGTAGAGGAATGAAAGAAGGATTAGTTTGGGTGGGGAGTGACAACCAGTCATCTTTGTGATGACATGGAAGCTACAACCCCTCCCCAACAGATTACATTTACCCTAAAGCTCCTATTTCCACTTTCCCTGATCGTGGGCATGAAGGCTCGGGCTCCTCTTTCCATTTTCTCTATTCCTAGGCATGAAGGCTTCCTCCTCTATTTGGAAATGATCTGTTGGACAGAACGTAACATCTCACATTCCATCGGAAGGCATCATGGTCATAATGGCATGGCTCAAGTAGTTTTACAAGTTGTATAGTCATTGGGGTTCCTTTTCTTGTTCCAGTAGTGATTCTAGACTCTAGGTGAAGGGAGCAAGTTGTATACTGTATAGTCATTTACAGAGAAAATGAAAAAAATTTAGTGTCAAGCTTTGTGCAGGTTCTTGAAGGAGTTATATATAAATTTATTTTGTGTATAATTCTATCTCTTTCAAATGATCAGAATCATGAGATTTAACTTTTTTCATTTGTTGCATTGTTATGGTGTATGTAATTTTTCATTTAATGCTTCCTAATCCTATTATACCCAAGAATGCAAAATTTTTCTTAGTCTCGAATCATATTAAGGATTCACCTCATTGTAATTGGTGGGCGGATTATAGACAATCATAGAACACCTCCATATATATTACATAAACATCCATAGCATATAGAATCATAAGAGTATTAAGAATGAAAGTATTAAACACCACAATAGATAGGAATATAACATAATTACTAAAACATCAAGACAACAGACCAGTGCCTTATCCTAGGGCATAGAGTCTCAGTCACTTACAATTCAAGATAACTTGATAATAAACTTCAATAAGATTCATTTGCAGATAAATAGGAATGAAATTATGAATAATGCCATTACATACACAACCCAGATTCATATGTAAACTGAAATACCCTTGGCCATTCAATTCACAGTGAAAACATAAATTCAACATAAAGACAATTATGTGAAGATCTCATTGCTCAAACTGCAAATGATATTGATATTATATTCATAATGATATCATAAAGTAAATTCACAATGCGATTCAACTATGCACTTATCAAATTCTTGAACAGTTGAGCTATTATAACTATATAATATTAGGAGTTTTCAAGTTCAACATCATTGATCAATAAAAGTGGCAACCTCAACCTGAGGATTCAACAAGCTTAGGATTACTGTGAGGAATCTTGGGTAGCAACCTCAACCTGAGATTTCTTCTTTGGCTTTAGCATTGCTTGCCACCTATCCACCTCTTTGTCTGTTGGCCAACTGAATGCCTTTACCTCTTCCAACTTTGCACTTGAATCTGCCCATCTGGCATCTATAACTGCCTTGGACTCAACAATAAACTTTGCATGGTCAACCTCAACCTTGAACAGTGAATCAAGCAGGCCATTAAGGAAATCAGCATCAACCTATACATTTACATGCTTGATTATTTCTTCTTGCTCCAGAATCAAATCAAATTCGCTAGTCCAATGAGAAACTGATTTCAAATCTCCATTATTACCATAAATTGAAGGCACCAATTTATTATAACCTTCCCCAAATATCTTCAATTTTTCATTTATAAGCACATCCTTCCCTGTGAAAAATGCATAAGTTGCATTTATTACCTCCACCATGTCTTTAGTGTCACTGATCTTGGGAGGGAACTTGTCACTATACATCATTGCAGTATCTAGCTTATCCATTAATCTGCTTCTTCCTGACAAAACATTGAACAAAGGTCCAAGAAAAGCGACAGCCTAAGAGGATGTTTTGCTTGCCTCTTTCAAAGAAATGTGCAAATCATGCACAACCATCAATTTGTCTTTCAATACATTAATCCTATGTTTTAGAATTCCTGACACAACAAAGATAGCCTTGGAATTTTGTTCCTTTTCAAGCTTTTCAATTTTCCCTGTGTATTCCTCCATTTTTGCTATCACATCAGTTGCTATTTCTTGTACTTGTTCTGTAATCTGTATTGGAGGGGGCTCATTTGCAATTTTTTCTTTCAACTCCACTAACTCTTCCTCCAGAGCACCCTTGTGTTAATCCTCTCTAGGTATGGGCTATCAGGGCAAACCTGAGAAACTAGGGCCAGCAGCCTTCAATTCTGCTTCAACTCTCATCAAATTTTTCCATTTTCTTCTCCTTTCTTGTACTTCATCTTTTCTCATCAAATTTCTAACCACATCTTCATAATCCAATGGTTCATGGTCCTTTATTGTGGCCCAAGGTGTCATTTTTTGCATTGCAACTTTAATAAATTATTTTGGATCACAGAATCTAGACACAACATTAACCAACCTATACTGTTTAAGGAAATTGTTTACTTCATCAAAGGAACTCCTACCAATGGTAAAATTAGATGCAACCCAAAGCCTAGGAAGAAGAGAACCCTTCCTATGTTTGTCAAGGTATTCTTTTTCAACTAGGGTCAATTGCCAGATAAACTCCATAAAAGCAATCCTAATTGGAACAATTTTTTGTAAAATATGGGGAGGATGAGGACACCCATAAACTCTGATCATAGTAAAGTTATCAAAACAATAAAAGTCCCCCAGTTATGTGAAATAGGCCAGTTTGGAACATACTGGTAAGGTCTCAAAACTCTCCTAACATTAATTGACAATTGTTCCCTATTTATTCTTAGCATTTCCATAATTGGTGAAACCATCCAATTTTCAAAGAAAAGGAAAGAATAATGGGGAGAACTATTATCCCAAACCTGGGTCCATCTTTGTATTGGCATTAAGACACCCAATTCTTCTTTGAAAAGCTCCAATTCTTTATCGACGAACTCAACATTATAGAACAAGATTAAATGCATCAACAATGAATAATGCTTGAATGTAGGGCTGGGTGCACCACTCTGAATTTCAACTAGAGAATTATGAATGTGTTCAACCACATAGCCCACATAATCGTAATCTTTGTTAACATCTGGATGTTGAATGTCCATAGCCATTATCAGTAATTCAGCTAACACTATTGAATCTCCATCAAAACCCAACACTCTGCATAATCCATAGATTGTACAATGCATATAATGGTGGAAAGGTGTGATGTCAAATGGTGGTTCGATACTCTCTGGAATTATAATTGGCTTCCTATTCACCCTAGGCATGTATCTGGGGATGGCATGCTTCTTGATAACACCTTTGTATTTGTCATAATCCTCTGCAATCCGCTCCAAATCTATATTTGTACATGCAGCACCAGTACTCTGGAAAGCTTCAACAAAGATATCTCTATTAATTGAAACTAGGGCAGACTGGTTATTTCTTTTGATTACCCTAGATAATAGGCAATGGCACTTGGCCAACTCTTTGATCAAATCCACATCAACATACACATCTGGCACAATTAACTTTGCCATATTAAAATCCCAAGTGTTTGACATCGGGACACCCTTAACCCTATTATTCCAGAAATAATTAAACAGAGCAGAACCAGTCATATTAGGCGTGGTAGGGTTTCTGCATTGGCTCCATAAATCTCTCCATGCCAAATGATTTGTATTCAAAGTAATGGAAGTCCCTAGCATCAAATCTACAAATTCTTCTCTGTATTTGTTAACCATGGTTTCCTTAGTAGCACTGGCCTTGGAAACTCCAGGTCCTCCTGCTCCACTTGTCATGGCCTTGGAAACTCTAGGTCCTCCTGCTCCACTTGTCATGGCCTTGGACTTGGGCTTGAGCTTGGGATTGGAACCTCCAGTACCACTCGTCGCCTGGCTTCTTTTAGCTCCAGGAGAAAACTTAACCAATTTTCTGAAATTTTCTCACACCCAACACTCCGAATTCTCCAATGTTGTTGCAGAGCTCAATTCACTGGATTACCTCAAAGATAGAATGCATTAATGCAATTATACAAAACCTCGGCTCGATCATGCAATTTATGGTATTTACTATTTGGGCACCGTCACTTCTGTCATGTCTCAAGTCTCAATAATTGCCACACTTGCATGAACTAGCTACTGTGGCATTAATTCAAACTTCAAACTGAAATTTGAATTCATGCCCTTCTATTTGATTGGTGATTGACATTGAAAACTTTTATAGAACCCAACAAACAAGTCCACATGTTAGCAAGTTAGCGACAATGCTACCAAATCCTCCTAATTGCAAGCTCGCAACCCCTTTTACGAATCCTCAAAGAATCTCGTGAGTGAGCGACAGCCGTTGATCTAACAAGACAACTTATTTCATCGCAAGCTCGCAACTAGAAACTTAACTTGACTTAAACCCTTACGATCCTGTGACAACAAGACACTTAACTATCATCGCATGCTTGCAACACTTTTTGACTTAAGACTTACAAACCCGCGAGCATGCGATGACCACAAAATCAGACCAAAACTTACCCATCGCCAGATCGCAACTTAAAATGCTAAACAACTTCAAAACCTGCGAGCAAGCAACTTAACCACATCGCATGATCATAAATTAAAATGACTTAACTGCGAACACCTCGTGACCTTGTGATAACATAAAATCACACCCAATCACAACCTTGCAACATAAAATGGTATTTGGGCACCGTCACTTCTCTCAAGTCTCGTTAACTGCCACACTTGCATGAACTAGCTAGTGTGGCATTAATTCAATTAAACTGATAGAATGCATTAATACAATTGTATAAATGTAAAAATACCGGCTAGATTAATCATCATGCAATTTATGGTATTTGGGCGCCGTCACTTCTCTCGAGTCTCATTAATTGCCACACTTGCATGAACTAGCTACTGCAGCATTTGATTGGTGATTGCCATTCAAAATTTTTAGAGAACCCGACAAACAAGTCTACATGTCAATCTCCATCTTTAATCACACACTCTCAACCGGTTATAACGATTAGGAAAGGAAATGACGAGTTAGCGACAATGCTACCAAATCCTCTTAATCGCAAGCTTGCAACCCCTTTTACGAATCCTCAAAGAATCTTGCGAGTGAGCGATAACCGTTGATCTTCATCAAGCCCTTCAGTCGCAACCTCGCAACAACATTTGTAATATTCTTTCTTTACCTGCGAGCTGGCGACCACTGCAAATCTAAAAAAATAACTTATTTCATCGCAAGCTCGCAACTCAAAACTTAACTTCACTTAAACCCTTGTGATCCTATGACAACAAGGCACTTAACCACAATCGCATGCTCACAACACTTTTTGACTTAATACTTACAAACCCGCGAGCATGCGATGACCACAAAATTAGACCAAAACATACATGTCGCCAGATCGCAACTTAAAATGCTAAACAACTTCAAAACCTGTGAGCAAGCGACTTAACCACATCACATGATCACAAATTAAAATGAATTAACCATGAACACCTCGCGAATGTGTGAAAACATAAAAGCACACCCAGTTGCAACCTCGCAACATAAAATGGTCAAGTGCAAAACATCTTGCGAGGTAGCGACAACTAAAATCTCCCAGTACTTGCAAGCTCGTGACTTAAACTGACTTGATGATAAGGGACCTACGAGCTTGCAATAATCATAAAATCTGAAAACTATTTTTCAATGTCTTATGTTAATTACCATCATAAATAGGCGCGAGCAGTGGCACACAGACCATTAATGACTTAGTACTTACTCACTAGCTCTCGTGGCTAATAGCTATAATGCATGGCATCAAACCAATTCGAGACCTCACGACCAAAGCGATTTCATTAACAATCTCCACCTCACTAACATAAAATTCTAACACTCAAAAAACTAGAGACCTCGCGATTTAAACCCAAACCAACAGGTCCAACACTCGCTAACCCGCCACTTAAATTGTTAAACATGAAATTTATTTGTGAGTTAGAGATGAAACATTAAACATGTCTGACCAACTATTTGACCACACTTGACATTGACATGGACAAATAAATAGAGGACAACTCAAATTGTCAACACATGATCACCTTTGGTTTACTAGCCAACTAAGACAGAAAACAAACACAAAACCCCAATTGCCATGAGCATCATTTTAAGCATTAAATGTAGAACAGTAGAAAGGTTCTAGTAGTAACAATTATGCAATATGAATAATTTTATGGATCTTGTGACACAAATTGTTTCATTTCAAGTTCAACATAATGTGGAACCAAATACCAATTTACTAATAATTCAATTGTTTAGTAATAATTCAAATTCACAATTATAAATACGAAATAAGTATCTGGTCTACTTCTGATGAACAAATTCAAGAATACAATATCAAAAATCATCAATGACAACTATAGTATTTCAATTTTGCAAATTGAAATTGTAATATGACTCAATAATTGTAGTATAATTATAAATACCTATAAATTGTTTGCTATTTCACTTCAGTGACTCAGTCCGACTGTCCGAGGCTTCTATATCCCAAATGGACTCAAGATCTGGAAATTGACTAGTACTAACAGGTTCATCTTCATTATGAGTTGGGTATTCAAAAATGTCTTCATCTTCATGCTAACTCTGAGTCTGCGATCAATCATATTCATTTGTCTCAGCACTAGCACTAGCACTAGCACCACCAGCCTTTAAAGTGTTGCACACCCCTCGTCTTTCACGCATGGAATTCTAGATTGCCAGTGCCCTATCATATGGAAAATCTCTAACATTATATTGGGTTACAAACAACCTCAAGAAAGTTTCCAAATTCTTGATTTCAAAAGCCCTATTGCACTGAAAACTCTCTCATCTTCCACTGACCCCAATATCATTGTTTGACATAAATCAGCAAGTTTCAAATATTTTGGTATTGCAATACGCAATGCTTCACTTTGATCTATCCTTTTCCAAAGCCTTGTGATTGATCCAGGTTCAAATGGATTCTCCAAGTTAACCAACTATTGTTTCATAACCAATGCAAACTATTTATATTGTTTTCTAAGATGATCTGAATTTAAAATTCCTTCTATTGGCTGTCCATTGCAATATGCATCTTTTGAAAATGTCAATATCAATTCCTCTAGTTTTTTATGAAACATCTTTGCGTCATTTGGATTATCTCCAATTGAATGCCAAAATTGAGGATACACACAACCCATGGCTTCAAGTATTTCTTCTCAATGAAATCTTTCATGAATCTCAGTTGAAAGTTCATATGCAATAGACTTCAAATTATCACTAACAGATTTAACAATCCTATCAAAATCTTCCTTTTTAACTAGTAGTGCTCTGCCTCGCTTGCCCGTCTTAGATTGGTGCATTGGTATTTGAAATCCTTTTACAAAGACACATCTCATTTTTTGTATTGAAATGTAAAAAAATTTCAACATGATTCAAATCTGTAATTATCTGCCACCTAAAAAAGTTTGGGCTTCGCCCTGTTAGATCTGAATATAGACCATCTAGGCTCAAGCATGTCATTTTACGTAGAGTGCTATACTCATTGATATACATAGTTCTATCTTGGGCTTTCTTAACAATTTTTTTCATTGAATCCAGCATGGGGAGAAGACTAGCTAAAGTTAATAGAGTCTCTATATCACTTAACTTATGTAAGAGATCAGGAGCTTTGCCTACTGTGAGGCGTTACTCATACATTAGTCCGATCAAGGATTGATATTCTATTAGAACTCATTCCGCTGGTCCATGCAAGGAGATCCATTTGGTCTCAACATCCCTGAGAAGCTTGTTTCCTCTTGTTACTCCCTTAGCAAAAATCTAAAATTCTACAAAATGTTTAGGACTTTGGTAGAAGTATGAGTGGAGCTCATGGACCAGATCTTCAACTTTTGACACTGTAGGGAAATTGCTTACAATTCTATATGCTAAATTCATTTGATGGGTCATACAGTGAATGCCAACCATGTATGGTGCAATACTAGTTTGTAATCTTGCGCAAAGACCGGTCCTTTGACCTTTCATTATTGCAGCTCCAACACACACCAACTTCCTGGCAATTGTCAAGTCATCCATACTAGAAATTTCATTCAAAGCTTTCTTAACTTCCAAATATAAATTTTCTGCTATTGAATTGTCCCTCATTTTACAAACACAGCGTAGATGAGCTCGGCGGACGTGTTCTTTTATGGTATACACATGCATACAAACCCAAGCAATGTTATCTACTACAGTAACTTCATCTATGGATAGTGAAATGAAATTTGACTCTTTTACACTCTCTTGTAAATTTTTCTTTTCTACCTCAACGAGACAGTTTGCCATTTCCCATCCAGCATTTATTGACCAATGTGACATAGGATAGTGAGGAACATTCAAAAAAGATAATAAATTACAAAATTCTGGGAAATCTTTCATAGGATGCCCTCTCGACATAATATGAAAAACAACACTCATCTGAACAGTCTTTGCCAGGTTTGCATCTTTCGCTGCATGTTCAAGCCCAACCTTGATTGTATTTCCAAATCCACTATTACCAATCAGTGTCATTTTGTGGTTATGCTCTTCATATTCCATGACATACTTAACATGAAGACATTCTTCCTTTGATTTCCATCTTACTACTCGCGTTTCCTTTCTGTCTATGATCTATTTTTCATAAACCTTACCAATATGCTTTTCTATGGTGTCAAGCTTTAGCTGCATCTTCTTCTCTCTTTTAGTTTTCCAGCTACAAATCTTACACCTGCATTCTGTTGGTTCTTCATCATTGTTTGGGACCGGTTCAATGAATGGGTACTTTTCTACCCAATCAATCTTAAAACTCCTTGTCATCTCCCACTCTTGCCCCAATTTTACTTTCCTTTTTCTTTTCTTCCTACCAACATCATTTTCAGTACTAGCATTTGCATCTGAGTGAATTATCTCATTATGTGTATCCCTTAGAACATCTTTTGCCTTGTCGGTATTGTCATCCTCATTTGATGCATTTAACTCAATGACAATCCCACCTTGTGGTGGTGGTGAGCTACTGTGAATGGATTCTACAACTGCAGAGGTTGATGGACCATAAACTTTGCCAATTCCAAAAAAAGACTTTATGGTACTATCCTTAAGTTTAAGTTTTCGGCGTTTTGATGAACTCCCAATCCCTTCGGTTTCACCGCCCTGAGGAGTCTTACCCTTGTATGACATCCAAATCCCTTCACCACCCTGAGGAGTATCACCCATGTCTAATTGTGACATCATGAGTCTTGACCTCTCACTATGAATTAAAAGTTAAAACTAATACTATGAAGTATGAAGAAATGATTACTCACCTTTATGCCTTCTCAATTCTCTGAATTAGGAATCAGGAATGAATGCCTAGGCCTGTGTTGCAGGATTGTAACTCTGGCCCTCCGCCCTACAATGAACTTTGACTTTCCAACTCAATTTGCGGAATGCGAATCGAGACTCGAGACTTCAAGAGCTCCCAATTTACTAATCAGACACGAACAAATTGTAAGAAAGAGTGTAAGAAATAGTGTATTTATAGCAATCCATGATTGTATTTTTGGTGAATTGCATGGGGCCCGAGCATTGCAATTGCCAATAAACATTTAATTTAATTGCATTTTTGGTGAATTGCACGGGTGTTCAATGAACATTTAATTTAAGTGGGGCGAAATGGGTCCTCGAATGCTTATAATGTTTTAATTGATATTGGTGAATTTGGTCGACGCGTGCAATGAATATTTAATTTACCATTGGCGAATTAGGTCCTAGGTACATGGTCGGTTTACTATTGGTGGTGAATAGCGGAGGTGATTTAATACCCACATCTGAGTGATTGTAGGTGAATATTACGGGAATGCACGTCGACGATGTGTGGTCAATCGCGAAACTAGATTACAAATATATGCATTGTTCTTTAAAATTTCGAGCGATTTGACCACGATTGTGCCCCTCACTATTCGTGCGGAATTTGCCAATTGGCGAAGATTCGCCACTAAAAAACTCTCTGGTGTGATTCCCACCCATTGATGCAAAATACAGTATCGTGATTAAGCAAGCATAGGAAACCAAACTAATGATTATTGTCCTAATGCTTAGTTACATTTATATGAGTAGTAATTATTTATGAAAATGAAAGGAATTATATGACATTGTCATCCATTTTAACTAAGGTTATGATTTAACTAAGTATATCACTTTTTCATATGAATGTTAATTGTATACCTTATGAGTCCTCATTAAATATATAACTCCAAATACTAATGAAGTAATAATCACTAATACCACCTCACTAATAATGAATTTGAAGAAAATTACTAAGTGCATAGATTTAGCTATTATATTTATATTTAACAATATGGTTTAGGAGTGGTCTAAGAAGTAATCATCCCATAAGAGTGTAAATCCAAAGTATATTTATGTAAGATATAAATGAACTGATTATTGTTGTAATAATAGTGTGGTTGGATATTTAAAGTTACATGAGAATGCAAGTACATGATAATTATAACAATTTTATCTACATATTTTTGTTATGTTGAGAATTCATTACTTTAAAATTTTATAAACAAATGGAAAGACATTGTTAAGTTTAAACTTTTTAGATAGACACGACTAGAATGGTTTCATTTATATATTCGTTTTGTACCTTAATTAGTTTAAATTTATTTTACAAAAGTTATAGGGACTACCATTACTTTTTGTTGGTGTAAATAAATATTCATCATGGATATTATTTCACCTTACTTAAGTTTACCTAGGAAATGCATTTCATAGTAGTTTGGGTATGAGACACTTGGGTGTTTGTACAACATTGGGATAGTGTTTGTAGGAGAATTTCCACCTTTTATGGTGTTGATCTTGTTACTACTCTATCATATCCACTTATTGTGGAGTGTTTGTACCACATTGGGATAGTGTGTGTAGGAGATTTTCCACCTTTTATGGTGTTGATCTTGTTACTACTCTATCATATCCACTTATTGTGGAGTGATAATTCCACCTTCGATGGGTGATCCACCTCATGTGGAATATTTTATTGTTTCTCCTACCTACCACATATATTTCCTACCTACCCTTGTTTCTTATTGATGCACATGTCATGTTTGTGTGCTCACATATCCATATAGCCTTGCCTATATAAGCAGGCTCATATTCATTGTATGTAATGATTGATGATCTAGTTTATCAGTATTTTCATCTTGATAGAATACAGTTTATTTCTATCATCTATCTTGTTCTCTCTTATTTGTGCTTTCCATTGCCTCTAGATCTTGGCAAAATCTCACATGGTATCAGAGCCATTAGAGTGCCATTGGTTTGCCAATTGAGAGAAATTTGGGGTTTGCATTTTAGAGCTTTCTATTGTAGGTTATTATTGAAGCTTGATGGGTCAAATCTGAGATTACCATTGGATTGAGGAGGTCCAAGAAAGTCATTTTTTCCTTTTGTTTCATCCAAATCAAGCTTTTGAGGCCAAATCTAGAGGCATTTGAAGTTTGAAGCTACGACAGAAATTTTCCAGAAATATTAATTTTGCGGGCAATTTTCAAATAGTGATATCTCACTCATCTGGACTCCTTTTTTAAAGCAATTTTGTTTGTTTTGGGGTAGAATTTTATGATCTGTATAGTGGTGCTGGATGTTTCTATTTTTGGATACAGGTTTGTCGAAAATCATGAAATCCTGATTTTTACAACTTTGGAGGCTTCATTTGGGCTCATATGGACTCCTTTTTAGGTGTCATTTTTATTGAGAGTATAATTTTTCATCTACTTTCATAATTTGCCATTTGTTTGCAGTGATTTTGAGTAGAAATTGTACTTTCAGTATTTGGCCATTTTTGGCCTATTTGGTACTTGTATTTTGCTTGGATCTCATTTTAGATCACTATCAGTATTTGTTGAAGTCTCTTATATCTCATTTTGATAAGTTGTAAATTGAAATCAAAAGTCTATTTGCCTTATTTTGCAAGTGACCCATTGTATACGCACTAAGTATAAAGTGCCAAGTCACCATTTTGTTTGGGGGGGGGGGTTTCTTGATTGATTATTTTGGGGGGGGTGTCTTGTGTGATTGTTCCTCTCTCTATCTTGTGTTTTTTCATTTTGGTGCTATGGGTTTTCCTAAATTTCCACTTTTAACTCATAATTATACATCATGGAAGATTAAGGCATGGAGTAAACTAATGGAAAAAGGACTCATTCATTACGTAACTGAAACTATTACATCACCACCTAATCATAAGGTTGATCCTAATGCTCAAATTGAATGGCTCACTAAAAATGCTATGGCGAATGGAACTCTTAGAAAGTATGTATTAGATGACCTCATTTTTCACATTGATAAGTGTACCACAATTAAAGAATCTTGGGATATTTTTCAAAAATTGTATGATCAAGTTGATGAGATTAAGGGCTACAAGCTTGATAGTGAACTCACAACTTTGGATCCCAAGGATTTTGATACAATCCAATATTATGTCACAAAAGCAACTGAGTTAAGAGAAAAGCTAAAGGATCGTGGAATTGACAAAAAGGATGCTCAATTGGTTTATAACTTGTTGGATAAGCTTCCTTTAGAGTATGCAGCCTTTGTATCTAGCTTTCACACCCATAGGTTAGCTCAAGGTTTCTCATACACTTCTCCCTCATTTGATTCATTCATGGAGATGTTGATACTTGAGCAATCTAAGTTGACCACGATGGGGATTCTCAAATCTTCAAAGTCACAAGATTTGGTGGCTAACAAAGGGAATCAAAGTAATCAAGGAAAAGGAAAGAATCAAAAGCAACCTAAGTCAAAACCACAACAAGATGGAGCACAATATTCCTCTCCACAACAAGGTGATTCACCATTCTCACCTAAGAGGAAATCATATAAGGACAATCTTTTTTGTGGATATTGTAAGAAGTCGGGACATGCTGAACATCATTGTTATAAGAAGGATATTGATGAGTTGAAGAATCTTCTTGAGAAGGAAAAAATCAACCTACCTTATAGTATGTCTACATCGGCTTCTTCTTCCAAGGATAAAGGAAAGGATCACTCTTTTGGGATAGATAAAGGAAAGGGACAAGCTCTTTGTGCTACTACAAGTCATGATTCAGGGAGATGGCTTCTAGATTCAGGGGCTTCTCATCATATGGCATCTTTGCAGTCTATGTTTTCTACATTTGAGCCTTCCCACATGCCACAGATTTTGATGGGCAATCATACATACATGGATGTGATTGGGAAAGGATTTATTTCCATTGGGGATAACTCCAATGATGTGTTGTGTGTACCCCACATGACAAATAATCTTTTTTCCATCTATCAAATCACACATGGGGCAACTAGGAAAACTATGGAGTTTACACCTGATTCAGTTATCATTAGAGACTTGGAGAGTGGAGTTATCATTGTGACTGGGGTGTTTGATCATGCATCTTGGTTGTACTCTTTTTCATATTTTGGTCCTATTGATGAGGTTGATACTTCTTATGTTGATAATTCATATTTTGAGGAGAACTTTGGGCACTTGAACTTGGGGATTCTCACATGTGACCCCATTCTTGAGCCTTTCATTTCATCTCCTTCTCTTGATATCACACCACCTATTGCATCTGATGATGCAGCTAGTGCGATAGTTTTGCCTTCTTGTGATTCAGTGCAACAGGATATTTCATGTCTTCTAGCTTCAATTGATTGGGATGCCTACTTGACAGACATTGCAGATTTGTTTGTGGAATCCTACATTATAGATTTGGGAGACATCATTGATGACATTCATCTTCTCTTTGATGAAGATGATCTTTCTTCGATTGTTGCGAGGGATCACTTTGACCCTCTTGAGCATTCTCTACATGATCAATCTTTAGAGGTTGACATGATTGTGGATACTTTTGTACAACAGTTGGAGGAGGTCTCTTTATCTTTTGAGGAGACATGTGAGTCTTTGGATACTGTTCTACATTCTTCTCCACTAGATCTTGGAGTTCCTTTTTCAGTAGTGTGGAGCAATTTACCACCTTTGGAGGGGGTAACCTTCAACATCGACATAGGGACACTTGAGCAGTTTTCAGAGATTCCTTTCATCATGAGTATTTTTCCTACATCTTCTCTTCATGGTTGGGGAGACTTCATAGATACACCTTTGGTTTTGTTTCTTCCTAAGGGGAGGAATGTGGTTCGACGTTCATGGAGTAGTTTCTTCATTCATCATCGAGCTTCTATGATTGGTGCAGATTCCACATTGAGAGGAGGCTTCCTAGTCTCTTTTCTTCTTCTCTCATATGGGGGGACTTTTTCCTCACATGGGGTTTTGTCCTTCACATACTTCTATGAGAATTCTTTGTATCTAGTTTTCATCTCTCTTTTGGGGAAGGGTTTTTTCCCTTGGGTTTTTCTCTCTTTCCCCAATTTGTGAGAGATTTCATTGCATTGGTTTGCATGCATTTGCATTTGTACATGGGTACCTATCACGGCCTAGTAGCCAAGACCCATCTTGCATTGCTTAGTTTCATTGTACAATTAAGTGCATTCCCCTAGTCTCTTGGTAATCAATGGACCATCCCATGGCCCTAGACCATCCCTTTGGCCCTTGATAGACCTTCCTTGTCTGCCTTCTTGTAGCTAGATGGACGATCACCTTGCAACCAAAAAATCATCAGTAAAAACCAAATAACAAATCCTTCATGGCTAGGTCCTAGTGTGGATTGCCTCCTTCAGCACTCTACCCACACACTCAGGCTCTTCTAGCTCTGATACCAATTTTATGCAGACCATCATGAAAACATAATCAAATAATCATTATCAAATCTTATCCATATATATCAATCCATAATGATTTTAGATCCATATATCATGCATTAAAACTGAATCATTTAAACCCTTCATCTATTCATTTCTTGCAAATGAAAACCAAAAATTTGTCCAAACTATGAAATTTACTCTATTCTGGTCATGAAATTACAGTCATGAACAGTCATTAATAACTCTTAAAACATTAATTACCAAGACAATCACTCCAGTTAGATTCTAGAAATGCTAGTTATACAACTTTCATCCAAAGTATAGAAAGATCCAACGGTGAAATAAAAATTTATGAGCATTTGCCCAAAAATGGGTAACCCTTGGCAGGGTTTTGACAATCATTGAAAAAAACAAACATATCTTGCCAAATACTCCACAAAAATGCACAAGAAAGGATTCATCTGAAAGATATTTCATCAATATATCACTAAATAACATCTACATATAAAAATTACACCAAATGTGATCCTCCATGGATCTATGATAGTCATAGATTCCTTAAAACCTCATGACAGTTTGAGGGTTTGATGGATAACCTTTGTCAAATCCACTCCAAACTGACCTACCTTCTTGATTTAGACCAAACATGGTTTTATAAACCATTTCAAACTCCTTTCTAACTAATCCAACCACTTCATAACCAATGTATTTCATTTTTACACTTTTGTTGCACTTTTTGGCAATATTGCAACTTTGCAATTTTTACAATTTTTGCATTTTTGACATAAATGACTCTAACCCTTACATGGACACTTTAAACACTTCAAGATGGACCAGATATTATATATTTAGATAAAATGGCTCATTTAGTCTTACATATTATGATTCAATTGACTCAAATAACCTTAATACATTATGAATGACTCAAATACAATAAATTGTTCATATTATAACTTTTGACCTCCTGGTATGCTTGTGTGCTTAGGTGCCTCTGCACCAGTCCTTCACATACTTCTATGAGAGTTCTTTGTATCTAGTTTTCATCTCTCTTTTGGGGAAGGGTTTTTTCCCATTGGTTTTTTCTCTCTTTCACCAATTTGTGAGAGATTTCATTGCATTAGCTTACATTCATTTACATTTGTACATGGGTACCTAACATGGCCTAGTAGCTAGGACCCATCTTGCATTGCTTAGTTGCATTGTACACTTAAGTGCATTCCCCTAGGTTGCAATTAAGGGGGGTGTTGGTGTAAATAAATATTCATCATGGATATTATTACACCTTACCTAAGTTTACTTAGGAAATGCATTTCATACTAGTTTGGGTATGAGACACTTGGGTGTTTGTGCCACATTGGGATAGTGTGTGTAGGAGAATTTCCACCTTTTATGGTGTTGATCTTGTTACTACTCTATCATATCCACTAATTGTGGAGTGATAATTCCACCTTCGGTGGGTGATCCACCTCATGTGGAATATTTTATTGTTTCTCATACCTACCACACATATTTCCTACCTACCCTTGTTTCTTATTGAGCCACATATCATGTTTGTGTCCTCACATATCTATATAGCCTTGCCTATATAAGAAGGCTCACATTAATTGTATGTAACGATTGATGATCTAGTTGATCAGGATTTTCATCTTGATAGAATATAGTTTATTTCTATCATCTATTTTCTTCTCTCTTATTTGTGCTTTCCATTGCGTCTAGATCTTGGCAAAATCTCACACTTTCCATGTTGGATAATGGATTGACCATTGTGAAGATTGAGGGAGACATTAGATCTTATTAAAAGAAATGAAGGGCTAATGCAATTTCAAGTGAATTGTGTTTAGACCTATGATTTGTGTTAGCTTGTTCACCAATGAAGTCCTACCCACATGCTCACAGAGTCTAGTTGTACAGGTATGACAAAAACTCATAGATCTCTGCTCTAGTTCATAAAACTATTTATACAAGGATAAGAATATGCATTTAATGAGGGGCTACTCTATCTTTGCCTCATATTGTACTTTCTTATTCGAGTCAATTAATAAACCATCCCTTCTTATTATATATGCTTATGTCAAAAAGAAATGGTAAACATGAAGCTAAGAGTTAGCAAAGTAATAATAATTATAAGTAGTGAATTTTACTCAATATCCGAATGGTGTATTAGCAATATGAATTTATAGTTAACCATGTAGTAATGTAGTGCAATATTTGTTATTTAAGGTGAGATGGATATAGGAGAGATAATAATATAGTGGTAGCTAAGATCATCTTAAATTCATGAGTCCTTTTTGAGTAATAAGATAATAGCCTTGGGAACTACAGATTTTAGCAACATTTATGTCGACACCATGTCATGCATGATTTCGTTAATATTAGAAAGAAAATAGAGAATATACTATAATCTTATTTTCCTTACTAGTTACCATTATTATTTCTTAAATCTCTTCTTAATGTGCATTCATTGTGAAATAATTATTGTCACCAACGACAAATAATAAATATAAATGAAAGATTGAATTTAAACAATATTCATTTCAATAGATATTACTCATTCCCCAAATGATATAAATTGAATAATATCTATATAATTGATAAACATTCATTACAATAAGAATAAATGAACTCCATTATACCTGTAGAATGGTGATTAATAGGTGAAAGTACATTATCTAAGAGTGGGAAAAGTGAACTGGAGTGTCATGTCAATTTCTCCTAATTGGAGGTAAGATTACACCATATCTAAAACATTGCGTTAAATGATGAAGGATTTCATAAATCTATATGAAATTGTTCAAATAAATATTAGTCGTTGAGGAGCCAAGGCATCAGAGGTTTAAAGGCACCGATTGCCATTATTATTCCAACGACTCTTAGACAAGGCAACAGCCACTAAATTCATGGGAATGCCCTATTGTCACGCCCTTCCATACTGGGTAAATAAATAAATTCTACAAGAAAAGTAAGGAGGACGGCATGAGTACGCTCAGCCATTAAAAGCGATCGCAGAAGCTTGGAATGGGGGGCATTAACACACTGACCAGGATGACAATGCTTTAATGGGAGGGATGGCGTGAGTGATGGGGGTTTTTACAACAGCCAATAGCATTTTCTTGAAAGTTTCAAAAAGCCTATAAAAAAAAATACTCATCTTTTACGTTTCTTGCAACTGTCAACTGCATTTTTGCTTGAATGTTTGAGAGCCTTTTCAAGGACCCGTTGGGTGTATAGCTCGTGGACATGTCACATCTATCATCGCAGCTGTGGGTGAGCCTCTAAAGTGTTTGCAACCAAAAAAACCCACGTTCTTAGATAGGCCTTGGAGGAAAAACGCTAGTATTCGGTGCCAATTGCATTTGCTTGAAAGTTAGGAAATCCTTCCCAACAAATCCACAGAGGATGCAGGCTGAAGATTGTGGGGATTAGATATTATAGTCCCCAATGAGTTTGCATTTTTCCAAATTTGTTTCATAAATCCATTTTCTACGTGGTCTTGCAATCATAGCAACCCATGAGACGACATCTCTTTGAGGCCTTCTGTAATTTCCACATTTTTGTTCCTACATGTATGCCAGATCTTGTTTCAACAATAATGCCTAAAAAAAAATCTCCTTGGCATCATGCTTGATGCATGTCCATGCCTTGTTTCAAAATCTGTCATTTTAGCACAGTCCGAAAGGACTCTATCAGAGAATTTGGTTTTACGCCTACCCATTGCGTTTCATTGAGTGTTCATGAAGCCTTTATTACAAAGGTTATCTATGGTATTTAGATAGTTCTATTTTGCTGTTTCGCATGCAACAAAAAAATGAACTGTTTGACTTCAAAAGCACAAGTTTTCGTGGCGGGCATGGTGTCTTAGAAATGACAGAAGTTAATTGCATAAGCAATGGACATTGCAGATTCTATATAGTCATTTAATTCGTCTAGGAGGCTTTTCCATGAAAATATTACCAACCGCATATAAGCAGTTGCACATATATCAATACCATGGAAATTTGGAAATTATTGTAGGGTAGGCTTATGAAATGGCAAATCATCCATGAGACAGAACCACCAATATAATAAATATGAGTTTTTAATTCAATGGAAGGGTCAAACTGCATGCATATAGGTATTAGATATATGATATGGAATAAAATAATTGTTTATGTGAATTATTGGCATTTTATGAGTTAGTATAGAACTGGCACATTGTATTGCCCAAATATAGATTAATAAATATATGTTCAAAATTCATTATTCAAGGCAAAATATTTTAGAGGCAAATGCATATTTCCTTTTTTTTAGATCCAATCTTTCTTAGTGGGAATTCATGCAAGTAGGTAGTTCATATAAGATTATCCGATGAGATTGGAGTTGTTTTAACTTCTATCAGTCTATTGCTCCTCTTAGATCCTTTAATTTATTCTATTTTGTTAGTCATAAATTAGTAAAAATGAACTCAATGATTAGAAAATTAGATTCTTATTCTATATCTAGCCTAAGACTAATTGAAGAATTTTAGAAGCATATTGTTTGTTCATCAATCTAAGTCCTTATGTTCATTTATTGTGATGCATGTTTAAATTAAGTATGATTTAATCTTATAATGCTTCTCATTCAATCAAGTTTTGTTAAAGGCTATATGGTGGTTATTATTTAAAATTCTCTTTTAAACCTATATTAAATCTAGTGTATATGTATATGTATATGTATATGTATATGTATATGTATATGTATATGTATATGTATATGTATATGTATATATGTATGTATGTACACACACACACACACACACACACACACTAATGGTGATATTATAAACCATTAACGTTTAGAGTCATTTTGGAACCTATTTGTCAAATAATTCATGGCATGCATTGTGTTATTTTCTAGTTTTAGAACTATATTAAATCTAGTGTATACATATATGTATATGTATGTATGTATGTGTGTATGTATGTATGTATGTATGTATGTATGTACACACACACACACACACACACACACAGACCAATGAACACCGACAACATGGTTAGTAGACATGATTAATTGTTGAGCATTCTTGTTAACCATTAATGGTGAACTTATAAACCATTAACCTTTATAGTCATTTTGGAAATTATTTGTCAAATAATTCATGGTATGCAATGTGTTATTTTCTAGTTTTAAATGAGAGGGGTGTCATTGGGATTACTTGGTATCTAGTTATTGAATTCTATAAATATTTAATTATATTTGGAAGTAGGTAATATTCAACATATACTTGGTATATTTATCATTTGATTGATCATTCAATTGAATATTCATGAAATTTTAGTTTTAGGAATGATTTGGCATTCTTCAATGGTGAGTATTAAGAAAAAGTTTTTGTCAAGCTAAGACATTATTAATTATAAAATGGTAGTAGCATAAAACACCCCCTTGGGTAATCTTATGTGTGTGTCATATATTAAACACCAACCTTAGTATTGTACAGATCTAGTATAGTGCACAAGAAAAATAACCAATTGTGTAAGGGAAACTAATATTAGGTCTTGGGTAAACATGAAAGTTTTATATTTTCAATCAAGGAATTTAAAACCTGTCTATTGTGTGTGTATAGTATATCTTTTTTGTTTGTTTATTTCATCCCTATTTCATGTAAGTGGTTGGTAGCCGACAAGAAAACTGTCTGGGGAACTAGACCCTAGAAAGGGTTGCATACTAACTCTTATACCATCATATTAGATGGGTTTTAAATTGTTTTACGAACTACGAATTCTCTGTGCTTTCATGTAGGCAATACCATCTGTGATGACCTTTCGAGACAATATGTCTATCTATCCTTTAGGTCTTGCTCTTTTGGGTTCAATTTGGTCATGCCTCTCCTTTCTAAATCTTGTGCATACCTTATTCACCTTTACAAATTCAGTAAGTGATTATTGTATGATTTATCCAAATGAAGAATATGGTTTATCATGATGAGCATGTATCTAACTATCCTCTGAGCTTATGTTGAGTTTCTAGACATGTAGACATCTGGTAGGTGCAAGTATGAAGGAGAAGGCAATTACATTGTGATGTAATGCAAGAGAAAATTGGGTAAGAAATAGGTATATTATGATGTAAAGTAAAAGAAGGATTGCATCATTGTATTAACATTTGTTCTTACTTGAAATGGTTACATGTTAGTTGTTACTATTGATTTTAGTTTTATAAATGCAATTTGTTTCATTCAAAACAAAATTTATTGCAAAATAAAGTTTTGGATTAGGATAAATAGGTTGTGTAATGTCCATTAAGCATGTAAATTTTGGGCATTACAATAAAATTATTTCTTGCTTTCGAATAATAGTACAAATCATGAACTATATTATCCTTATAAACTCCCACCATATCATTTAATCCAACACGAACTAGTCTATTAAATGTATATTAGTTTTCTAATTATTATTTAGAGAAATTATTTGGTTCTTTATGTACTCATCAAATGAAACTTCAATTATTTTGCTAGAAAAATAATTATGGTTATGATTATTGTTTAAAAAATTTAAGATATTTTAATGGCACAATGTCTCTAAACTAAAATTGAAAGCTAATAACCTGCATTTCCAATTTTTTTATTGATATTCATATATCACTTATTGTTAATATTCAAAATTATAACTATAAAACTATGGGAAAATTGCTCCAAAATAATACTCAATTGTATATGTTGATATAAACTAATGAGAAAAAAAATAATGATTAAAAATGGGGTAATAAAGGCTAAATAAAAGGGAGTGTGCTCTTTTGTTCTTCTATCTCTTAAAGGCCATGAATGGTAATCATAGATTTCTACACCCTTAGGGGCCAGTAGTTATACACCATTTTACACTTATATTATCTAGTCTTCCCACATATTTGTAATATATATAGTAAATAATTCATCCACATTTAAATTAAAAACTAACCAAATGTCCATCAAAATGGAACCATAATTGAACACATGAGAACCTATATGTAAAATCCAAAAATATTAAAATAGATAATGTATTAAATTTTCAAAAATATAAGAAAATAAATTCATGTATTACATTTTAGACTGAAAATATCCTAAGCACTAGGGTTTTTGTGTTGTCTTGTTGCTTTGATGTATTGGTTGAATTATTTTGATGGTATGATATCATTTATCAAGAGTATGAGCATAAGATCTTTCTACAACTAATGTGGAGACTAAATGTAGTGTCATAAATTGTATCTACATATAGTTTTACACTCATTTTGGCCTCACTTTGTTGATTTTGCATCATGCCCTTGATTCATGAACTATTGTGTCCATTTTATTATAAATCCTAGAAGCCTAATATAATTAAAATTTCATTGACCTTTAATTTGGTTCAAAAATTCAAGGCTATGGTGCCTAGTGCCCTAATCTTCCTATTTTATTACAACATCCAACTAAACTGGGCCCAAATTTAAACCCTTAATGATTGAGAAATCATAGGGTAGGAATGTGTTCCTTGACATTGGCCTTCTTCAAAATTTCAACATGAAACGTGTAAATTTGTGTATAAATACAACTTCTATTCTTTCATTTGAACATCTCTCATTTAATTCATATCAAGAAAATTTAAATTATGAAAGTACAATTAGGCATTTTCAAGGTAGTAGAGGAGAGATATTAAATCATGAATTAAATGTTTCCAGCTAGCAATAACATGATCAAGTATATTTTTTCTTCCATGAATGAAGAAATGTAAATTAACTACTATCAAGAAAAATCAACTTTTCGTGATGCTTCAAGGAAAGAAGATCCATAGTAATGGTATCATTTGTCAATTCAACAATTCCTTAAGGTTTTTAGCCTATTCCCTACTATGGGTAAGTTGCCTTTTGTAATCATCATAGCTATAGTGGAGATTAATTTCTACCCAAGGTTTGAATTAGACAATCTCCTATACATCATATAACTTTTCTACTCTATTTTTTTTTATTGTAGGTAACATATCCCACAATTGAGAGTTGCAGATTTGTAGAGTGCAGAGTGAGACATATAGTTCTAGAATTTGAATACGTGAAAAAGCCTAGTCTATGCCAATTTTCACAATTGACCAAAAAAAATTAGATTGAATTTTTTATCGACTTATTTGTAGGGCATCTTGATCTAGACTCTAAATGTTTTAGCTGATGAAAACACATTTAAGTCTAGGGTACCTAACACACTGGGCTGACACTTTATCTTCAGATTCTAGTGATAGGTTCCTCTCTATTGGAGATTGTTAGACATTGTTTCTGCTATGGTATGTTTTTGTCACTGTTGTCAACACATTCCCATGATTTTCTCCAGTGATTGCAGATTGAGAAGATCTTATGATCCATTTTGCAGTTTTGTTTTGTATTTTTGATGCTTTGTTGAGTTCAATATTTCCTATGGTATATTCCAGTGTGATAAGATCTTGAGATGATATTTTGGGCAATTTTTTGGGATGCTCTTGTGTATCTTAATTTCAGATGGATCATGATTTGGTACTCTACAAGTTATGTTTCTTCATGGCGGTTGCTGATTGGTTCTGTTCTTGAGCTTTCAAATGTTGGTGCAGTTGTTTTTGATGATTCTAGCATGCTTCCTGTTGTTTCCTAATTGTGTCCTATTTATTCTGATGGTTTCTACAAACCAATGATGATATTCATGTTATGCAAAATTCCTAGTGGTGTAGCATGTTGTAGTTGATCTTGGCATGATTTTTGATGATGTTGAGAATTTGGGAATTTGACTTAGGTTCATGTTATGTCATCTAAATCATTGCACTAGTCTAGTGGTCGATCTTTGTATCGTATCATGTAATTCTGTAACTGTGAGGTGCGGGTTTAGCCGACCTTGTTGTCAAGGTTGATAACTTGTATATATAGGTGACATATTCATGTAATTTAGGTGTAGAGGATGTGTCTAAATTATCAGAGAGTGGTTTATGTGCAGTCTAGTGATTCATCTTTCAGGATTGTATTTTAGGAGAGATTAGTGTTGCTAAGAAGACAATAT
>NC_081409.1:271686646-271774146 GCF_030272615.1 Cryptomeria japonica | reverse complement strand
TTTATTGTGTAAAGTTGCATTGATATTTTTGTGAAATAAATAAATTGCCTAGCCATTTAAAAAGGTAAAATGCTTATGTTGGAAGAAAGTAATTTGGAAAAAGAAATTAATAAAAGCTTTCCTTTTGACTTTTGCTTTTGCATTTTAATTGTTGGAAAGAATTATTATTTTATTTTGGAAAAGAAATCAATTTGATTGCCTTTTAGTTTAAAATATTTAAATTTGATTGGATGAAAAAAACTTTAACCTAGAAGCTTGGGTTAAAAGATATTTTGGGGCTTCCATTCTGGGCATTCACGACAGGAGAAGAAGAGAATTTTTGGAGAGAAAATTCTAGAAAAAGCTTCCTGAAGGAGCTAGAAATTTGATCTGGCTGCAACACTGGAGTTTCCTCATCCCCTTTGCTTGCTAATTGCTTCAAGGTTGGAGGTTTCCTTCCTGTTTTGATTTTATTTTGTAATTTTCAATTTGCTTCCTGTGCATGGAAATTTGTTCAATCTTCCTGTAGATGTTTGTGGAATGAATGAAATGGAAGAATTAGTGTTTATTACTGCTGGTTTTGTGAAATCTATATCATATGGTTGTATTCAGGAAAGAAATGGTTCATTTCTCTATTTGCTATGTGTTTTGTTCTTGGAAATCAATTTGTTGATTTACCTCTTCTTTTGAAAGAAAGAATTTTAGATTGGGCTTGCTGGGTGCATCCTTGTTTCTATTATGTCTTTATTTGTCTATCTATTCTTTCTAGTATGTTTATTTCACTTTTTTCCTTGATGGTAAACTCTCCCTTGAAATTTTGGAAATTAGCATTGTATGTGTGTGCCTGTGAAATAATTCTGGAAGTGGAATGTTTGAAGTGGTAAGCTTTACCGGTTTGAAGTGGTAAGCTTTATCGGTTGAAGTGGTAAGCTTTACCGGTTTGAAGTGGTAAGCTTTACTGGTTGAAGTGGTAAGCTTTACCAGTTTGAAGTGGTAAGCTTTATCAGTTTACAGTGGTAAGCTTTACCGGTTTGAAGTGGTAACCATTACCGGTTTGAAGTGGTAAGCATTACTGGTTGAAGTGGTAAGTGTCACCAGTTTGAAGTGGTAAGTGTCACCGGTTTGAAGTGATAAGTGTTACTGGTTCAAAGTGGTAACTGTTACCGGTTCAAAGTGGTAGTATTACTGGTTGGTGGTGGCAGTGTTACCAGTGGTAGCAGCTCAACTGGTAAGTGGTGTCAGTTGTCCAGGTAGCAGCACAATGGCGGGTTGGTTTGACCCCCACTTGGTTTTGAGGTCTCACCGGCCTCCAAACTAGTTTGTGTTAAGAACTTAAATTTTATAATGGAATGTTAAAAGTGGTTTTGTGTGACGTAATGTGATTTTCATGTGATTTTTTTATTATGTGGTTAATAATTTTATCAATGGAAATCAAGGCATGAATTAGAGATTCAAATTAGTAGATTTGGATATATTCTGAAAATAATTTAAATGCTTGTTTGGAATTCATGTTATAACCAATTGAATGTTTAAATGTGGATTTCTTTTCCTGATGGAATATTGATTTGAGAATTTTATAATGTGACTGTCGCAAGAGTGTTATATTTAATTTCAATCAATGATGTCGCAAGTGCTTATGATGCTGATATTCTCAAGGATTGTCTGAGTGTGGATTTGATGTATTTAGCTATCCTTGCAAGTGTGTACTGTGATATTTTGGTTTGTGGTTTAGTCATCTTAGGGTGGTGTAATTGGTACCTTTGACCAAGTGATATATGTTGGCTCTGTTGTCTTAACCATGTAGTGTCTTTTCCTTATGGTTAGTCAAGAGTCAGTATGTCCTTGTTTGACCACTTGTTTTCTGATAGTGGTGTTATGGTTGTCTGCTTCGGCATAGGGTCTTCGGGGAGTGACCATGCTTGTGTAGTGTCCTTTGAGAGAGTGGCTTTCATTTGGGGGTTGCACCCAAAGTGGTAGGCATTACAACCCAGCGAAAGTCAAATAATAACTAGTAATCTAATGAAATGACTAGGTGGGTAGTATCATAACATTAATAAAGATAATTGTACCACGTGCATAGGTGAGTGCTAGTACAGGGCTCATAATGTTCTGAGAAGGCCTGGAATGGCAAACCAACCACCTTGTCTTCACGAAAGGTTGGTAGGGTCTGCATAAGACTTAGTTAGAGCCAGACAGTCGGTAGAGGTTACCAGGATAGTGAGCCGAGACCTATGGAGACTGTAGTAGGGTAACCATCTTAAGCTATGCAATGACACTCTCTCATTTCGTTCACTTGTGTTTTGTGATGTCACTTCACTGGTGTTTGTGAAGTTGAGTCACCTGGATTCTTGTGGAGTCTTATTGTGCTATCATGGAGTCGTATTGTTTAGTCGACCATGTCATGTTTATGCTTGTTTGAGGGTCCTCAGCCATCTCCTAGCATGGTGGGGTGATTCCTCTTGGGAATTACATGGTCGGGTGGTAGTGCCACTTCCCATCAGATGTTCAAATTTGTGCCTTCATGTGAGGATTGGCTTCGCAAGTGTTCCTGTGGTTTGTGACTCATGCTTCATCTCATGTTCTGAAGATTATTGGTATTTGTAGACCTATGTGGTCATTGTATCATTGTAATATTGATCTCATGTAACCTTGTAATTGGATGAGATCTATCCTTTATGTTTATTGAGAAGCTATGTATTGGAAGAGCAATGTAATCGTATGTTTGGATGTTTTTTTCAAGTTTCCTTGATGATGTTAGTAAATGCTTATTGAAGTGGAGATTATGTTGTATCCTTTCAATCTTTCTATGATGAATCTTTATTTGCTTATGGCTTCTTGTGATCATTGAGTCAATGATGCATATGTGGATTTATGATGTTGTGAAAATTATTCTTAAAGTTAGTTCTTCGGTTGTAACCCTTAAGGAATTCTGGTGTAGGTCTTCCACTTGTGTTATCGTGCATGTTGTGTAAATGCACTTATGATGTTTATACTTCAAAAAAAAAAAAATGTTTCACCCTTGTTGTGGGTTTTCCTTCGGGGTTCCTGGCAAAGCATTACATTTGGTATTAGAGCCCATGTTTCAACACTGGGTACTCTGGGTTTGTAGTGAGCCCATTTGCCTTGACCTTTTTGTGTAGGTCTTGTGGTGTGACTTCCTTGTGTCTTTCTCTGCCTTTGATCTGAATTTTTTTTCGTCTTGTGCAACGTTAGGTCATGGCTAGCAAAGCCAAGGGAGGTGGCCGCGTTGGTGGTCACACCAAAGGCAGGGGAGGAGGAAGGGGTCAAGGTTCTGACTGCCATAGTCCTTCTACACCACCCACTCATGCGAGTGTGGATATAGAGTAGTTGGTTCATCAGGAAGAACCGCCTTCAGTAGAGAAGGTTCTCGATAGGGAGGAGCTGTGTCAAATGTTTCAGGAGGTGCTAGCTAGACTAGGCCCCAGACCTGAGATGGATTAGCCCATCCATGGCCGGGTAGAGGAACCGCTTCAGCAGTTTCCAGAGAGAGAGAGAGAGAGAGATCTCCTACAAGGAGAGAGGTCCTAGTGGACCCAGATCCAGCTATCTTAGGGCACATGAGGGACTTGATGAGGTCCAATCCTCCCTTCTTTGATGGAAAAGGTACCGGTCTCGAGGTAGAGACCTGGCTTATCAGTTTAGACCGGTGTTTTGCTATGTATCCTTATAGTAGCAACACCAAGGTGAGATGCGCGATCATGCATCTTGAGAGCTTCGTATCTATCTGGTGGAAATTAGAGGAGGAGAGAATCGGTGTGAGCATTAACACCACATCTTGGGAGATATTTTTGGAGAGGTTCAGGCTATGATTCCTCTCACCCCCAGTGGAGGCAATTGCAAGCAGACGAGTTCTATGCTCTGTGCCAGTTTGGGTTGTCAGTGGATCAGTTTGAGCACAAGTTCTATGAGCTCAAATAGTATGCCGAGATCGGCAATGATGAGGCTATGCTGGTGCAACACTTCTTGAGGGGTCTTAATGACCGTATCAGTGGGGGAGTAAGAGTTTTTGAGCCTTCTTCAATAGAGGTAGCCGTGGCGAAAGCCAGGTTGGTAGAGCAGAACCTTAGCCGTGCTCATGGTGGCCAATCTGGAGTTCAGATTGGGAGTGATCCTTTCAATGGGTCTAGAGGTAGAGGGAATCAGTCCTAGACTGTTGCACCTTTTAGGGGTCCTCAGATGCCCACCAAGGGTGGACAACAGTAGCAGCAACCGCCAAGACCAAAGCAGCCTCAGGGCCATCAGGGTGGCATCCCTCAGTCCCAGAAGAGCAAGAGATGGCCGAGGGGTAGGTAGACCTTTCCAGGACAGTCTTCTCAGGGAGCATCTCAGGCCCCTAGTGGGCACAGCTTTCACCAGTCCAGTGGACCATCTGGGAGTAGAGGACTTGGCAATGGAGCTTGCTTTACTTGTGGTCAGCTTAGCCACAAGGCTGCCCAGTGTCCTCAACGTTCACATCAGTCGGTTAGTCAGAGGCCAGCCACATCAGAGCCGACAGTGGGGGTTGCAAGTAGATCCCATAGAGTTTTTACGGCGGTGGATGACCGCCAGGCTGAGCATCAGAGTATTGTGATTGAGACCACATGTGTGTTACGTGGAACCCCTATCTTTGTACTTTTTGATTCCGGTGCTTCAGATTCTTTTATTTCTTCTTCCATTGTGGAGTGGTGCAGGCTCATGTCAGCTAAGCAGGTAGATAGGTGGCAAGTAGAGTTGGCTACTAGTGTGTGGGTGTTTGTAGATGCCTTCATTCCTAGCTGTGAGTTGGACTTAGGGCCCTTTGTCACTTCAGTGGACCTTTGAGTCATTCCTTTGGGGTCCTATGGAGTTGTGTTGGGGATGGATTGGTTATCATCTCACAGTGCTCATGTGGATTGTCATCAAAATATAGTAGAGTCTGTAGATGACCATGGCAAGAGAGTGGGGATCATTGGAGTTCAGCGGTCGATATCCTTACGTATGATTTCTGCTATGCAACTTAGGCGGTGCATGCATCAAGGGTGTCAGCTTTTTGTAGTTTCTCTTGAGGATGTGGATGAGGGAGAGAGTCGAGAAATCGCTCTTGATGGTCACCCTATTCTTCAAGAGTATGCATATGTGTTTCCTTTGGATATTCCTAGTATGCCTCTGAAACGAGACATAGATTTTCACACTGACTTGGTTCCTGGAGCGGAACCTATTTCGAGAGCACCATATCAGATGACTACTCAGGAGTTGAGTGAGTTGAAGTTGCAAGTTGAGGAGTTGTTGGCCAAGGGATTCATTCACCCTAGTGTTTCTCCTTGGGGTGCACTGGTTATCTTCATCAAGAAGAAGGATGGTTCTCTTCAATTATGCATTGATTATCGACAGTTGAATAAGGTAACCATCCGGAACCGATATCCGTTGCCTCGGATTCATGATCTCTTTGATCAGGTGAAGGGAGCCAAGGTGTTCTCTAAGATAGACCTGAAGTATGGGTATCATCAGTTGCACATTCATGAGGCAGACATTCATAAGATGACATTTCGTACTCGTTATGGTCACTATGAGTTCACTGTGGTGCCATTTGGGCTGACGAATGCGCCTTCAGTGTTCATGATTCTTATGAATGGGGTTTTTCGCACCTACCTTGACCACTTTCTTCTTGTTTTTTTGGATGACATATTGATTTATTCTAGATCTAGGGAAGAGCATGAGGGTCACTTGTGTCAAGTATTGCAGTGCTTGAGGGAGAATCAGCTTTTTGCGAATTTGGCAAAGTGTGATTTCTTCTAGTCAAAGGTGGGCTATCTTGGTCATATAGTTTCGGGAGAAGGTGTATCCATGGATCCTTCTAAGATCCAAGCCATTGTTGATTGGCTAGTGCCAACCAATGTTTCTAAAGTTCATAGTTTCATGGGTTTGGTCGGATATTACCGTCGCTTTGTTCAAAGCTTTTCTCAGATAGGCCATCCGATTACTTCTCTTCAGAGGAAAGGGAAGAAGTTTGTTTGGACAAAGAAGTGCGAATTGGCTTTTCATACCTTGAAGGAACTCCTTGTTAGTGCTCCGATTTTGGCATTTCCTGACCCATCCAGAGATTTCATTGTATGCACAGATGCCTCTTTGGAAGGTATAGGTGCGGTGCTTATGTAGGATGGACGTGTGGTTGCCTATGAGTCTCGCAAAATCAAGGATCATGAGTTGAACTATCCAGTTCATGACTTGGAGTTGGCAACAGTAGTGTACACATTGGTTCGTTGGAGACATTTCCTGTTGGGGCTTCGGTTTGAGCTGCTAGTGATCACCGCAGTTGCAGTATATTTTCACACAACTGAACTTGAATGCTCGACAGCAAAGATGGATGGAACTCCTCTGTGAGTATGATTTTGAGGTTCGTTATATTTAGGGGAAAGAGAATGTGGTGGCAGATGCTTTGAGCCATAGGCGGCATGAGGTTGCAGCATTGTCCCTTGGTGTGGACTTGAGTGAGAGAATTCTAAGAGTTCTTCCTCAGGACATTTGGTATCAGGATGTTAGAGCCGTGGTGGAGTCTAGAAGACCATTTGAAGGTAGATTTTTTGGATATACTCTTGAGTCAGATGGTCTTCTTAGACATCTTGGATGGATCTATGTACCTCCATTGGAGGGCCTTCGTGTTTTGATCATGACTAAGGCCCATCATGCACCTTATTTGGCACACCCTGGTGTCAAGAAGATGCACGCAGATCTTAGATAGATATATCATTGGGCTGGTATGAAATGTGACATTGCTGATTTTGTGTCCAAGTGTTTGGAATGTCAGCGGGTAAAGGCGGAGCATCAGCACCCTGCAGGGCTTTTACAACCGAATTTGATACCGGATTGGAAATGGGATATCATTTCCATGGATTTCATAGTAGGGTAGCCTGTTTCTTCACGGTGTCATGATGCCATCATGGTCATTGTGGATAGATTGACCAAAGTTGCTCATTTTGTTCCTATTCGATCATCTTATACCACAGCAGTGGTGGCACAAGTCTTCTTAGAATACGTGGTGAGGTTGCATGGGATTCCAAGGCAGATCATTTATGATAGAGACCCTGTCTTTACTTTGGCCTTGTGGACCTCACTTCAGCATGCTTTGGGGACCCAGTTGAACTTCAGTTCGGCTTATCACCCAGAGACCGATGGTCAGACTGAGCGTGTGAATTAGGTCTTGGAGGACATGCTTCGCATGTATGTTATGGATCAGCAGTCACGCTGGGAGGAATATCTTTGCCTTGTGGAGTTTTCTTATAATAATGGATATCACAGCTCTATAGGTATGTCGCCCTTCCAGGCATTGTATGGTCATCCTTTCCGTACTCCTTTGAGTTGGGATCAGTTGGAGGATAGGGTGTGTTTAGGTCCGGATTTGCTTCGTGAGATGGAGTAGTAGGTTGAGCAGATTCATGGGCATTTGGTTGCTACCCAAGATAGGCAGAAGAAGTATGTCGATGCTCATAGAGTCGATCGCCATTCTTCAGTTGGTGACCATGTGTTCTTGAGAGTGCGTCCACGGAAGAGTCCAATCCATAATGGAAAGGGTTCTAAGTTGGCGCCTCATTTTGTATGCCCTTTTGAGATCCTTGAGAGGATAGGACCTATTTCCTACCATCTTGCCTTGTTGGCGAGTCTATCCCGCATCCATGATGTCTTTCATGTTTCTGTTCTTCGGCCTTATCATTGTGATGTGACCCATGTTCTTGATTGGAACGCTTTGCAGGTTGAGGACGGCAGCTATCCATGGAGCTTGTGCATATCATTCAGCATTGGGATTTGACCCTCAGGGGTTGCACCATCGAGCAGGTAAGGGTCCTATGGGACCCTAGAGATGAATCTTCTATGACTTGGGAAGATGCAGCGAAGATGAGAGAGCTTTATTCTTATCTGTTTTAGGCTTCCAGGAGTAAGCCTAGGCTTGGGGGGGAGGATGTAGTACCCCTCCTTGATCAGCCTCTTTTGTATGTTTTGAATTACTTCAGTGACTGTTATGTGGAACATTATTGTATTTTGATTCGAATATTATACGATGTTATTTCATGCTTTATCTGGATCTATGGTGTATGATTTTATGCAGTATTTCAGTGCTTATCATTAATGTTATTTTATGGATCATTATCATGTTGCGTGTTTGTAAGTGTATTGGGATGCGAGGGGATGATTTTCCTTCACTCACTCCGGTGAGACAAGGAATGTCACGATTCTCCTTCATCGGTGTGTTCACCGTGTCTATATATATATATATATATATATATATATATTGGTCTATATGCACATGTGGTTCTTTGGTGCAGGATATTGCAGGTACTAGTACTGGGAAGGTACGGGGTATTGACTCCACCTTGTTTCACAAGTCTGAGCATGCCTTATATATCCGATGGGAGTGGAGGAGATAGTTGTTGTACCCTAGCTTGACCGCAGTTACGCTCATGTGAGTGTTGTCAGTCGATTGTGTTTCCCCGTTTGGCTATTATGCGTGTCATGGTGCCTTGGTTTGGTCATTTAAGAGTCGTCATTTGATATGTCTTGGTTTTGCGTGTTTCCATTATTTAAATGGTTATTTAATTTAAATGGATGATGTCATCTTATGTTGGTATAATCATTTAATTAATATGCTTTGTGATTATTGTGTATTTAAATTAATGATTGCTAGATTAAATGGTTAAAAGGGCTTAATTTATTGTGTAAAGTTGCATTGATATTTTTGTGAAATAAATAAATTGCCTAGCCATTTAAAAAGGTAAAATGCTTATGTTGGAAGAAAGTAATTTGGAAAAAGAAATTAATAAAAAATTTCCTTTTGACTTTTGCTTTTTCATTTTAATTGTTGGAAAGAATTATTATTTTATTTTGGAAAAGAAATAAATCTGATTGCCTTTTAGTTTTAAAATATTTAAATTTGATTGGATGAAAAAAACTTTAACCTAGAAGCTTGGGTTAAAAGATATTTTGGGGCATCCATTCTGGGCATTCATGGTAGCAGAAGAAGAGAATTTTTGGAGAGAAAATTCTAGAAAAAGCTTCCTGAAGGAGCTGGAAATTTGATATGGCTGCAAGACTGGAGTTTCCTCATCCCCTTTGCTTGCTAATTGCTTTAAGGTTGGAGGTTTCCTTCTTGTTTTGAATTTATTTTGTAATTTTCAGTATGCTTCATGTGCATGGAAATTTGTTCAATATTCCTGTAGATGTTTGTGGAATGAATGAAATGGAAGAATTAGTGTTTATTATTGCTGGTTTTGTGAAATCTATATCATATGGTTGTATTCAAGAAAGAAATGGTTCATTTCTCTATCTGCTGTGTGTTTTGTTCTTGGAAATCAATTTGTTGATTTACCTCTTCTTTTGAAAGAAAGAATTTTAGATTGGGCTTGCTGGGTGCATCCTTGTTTCTATTATGTCTTTATTTGTCTATCTATTCTTTCCAGTATGTTTATTTCACCTTTTTCCTTGCTGGTAAACTCTCCCTTGAAATTTTGGAAATTGGCACTGTATGTGTGTCCCCGTGAAATAATTCTAGAAGTGGAATGTTTGAAGTGGCAAGCTTTACCAGTTTGAAGTGGTAAGCTTTACCAGATGAAGTGGTAAACTTTACCGGTTGAAGTGGTAAGCTTTACCAGTTTGAAGTGGTAAGCTTTACCAGTTGAAGTGGTAAGCTTTACTGGTTTGAAGTGGTAAGTTTTACCGGTTTGCAGTGGTAAGCTTTACCGGTTTTCAATGGTAACCATTACCGGTTTGAAGTGGTAACCATTACCGATTGAAGTGGTAAGTGTCACCAGTTTGAAGTGGTAAGTGTCACTAGTTCAAAGTGGTAAGTGTTACCGGTTCAAAGTGGTAACTGTTAACGGTTCGAAGTGGTAGTATTACCGATTGGTGGTGGCAGTGTTACTAGTGGTAGCAGCTCAACTGGTAAGTGGTGTCTGTTGTGTAGGTAGTAGCACAACAGCGGGTTGGTTTGACCCCCACTTGGTTTTGAGGTCTCACCGGCCTCCAAACCGGATTGTGTTAAGAACTTAAATTTTATAATGGAATGTTAAAAGTGGTTTTGTTTGACGTAATGTGATTTTCATGTGATTTTTTTATTATGTGGTTAATAATTTTATCAATGGAAATCAAGGCATGAATTAGAGATTCAAATTAGTAGATTTGGATATATTCTGAAAATAATTTAAATGCTTGTTTGGAATTCATGTTATAACCAATTGAATGTTTAAATGTGGATTTCTTTTCCTGATGGAATATTGATTTGAGAATTGAATAATGTGACTATCGCAAGAGTGTTATATTTGATTTCAATCAATGATGTCGCAAGTGCTTATGATGCTGATATTCTCAAGGATTGTCTGAGTGTGGATTTGATGTATTTAGCTATCCTTGCAAGTGTGTACTATGATATTTTGGTCTGTGGTTTAGTCATCCTAGGGTGGTGTAATTGGTACCTTTGACCAAGTGATATATGTTGGCTCTGTTGTCTTAACCATGTAGTGTCTTTTCCTTATGGTTAGTCAAGAGTCAGTATGTCCTTGTTTGACCACTTGTTTTCTGATAGTGGTGTTATGGTTGTCTTCTTCGGCATAGGGTCCTCGAGGAGTGACCATGCTTGTGTATTGTCCTTTGAGAGAGTGGCTTTCGTTTGGGGGTTGCACCCAAAGTGGTAGGCATTATGACCCAGCAAAAGTCAAATAATAACTAGTAATCTAATGAAATGACTAGGTGGGTAGTATCATAACATTAATTAAGATAATTGTACCTTGTGCACAGGTGAGTGCTAATACAGGGCTCATAATGTTCCGAGAAGGCCTGGAATGGCAAACCAACCACCTTGTCTTCACGAAAGGTTGGTAGGGTCTGCATAAGACTTAGTTAGAGCCAGACGGTAGGGAGAGGTTACCAGGATAGTGAGCTGGGACCTATGGAGACTGTATCAGGGTAACCATCTTAAGTTATGCAATGACACTCTCTCATTTGGTTCACTTGTGTTTTGTGATGTCACTTCACTGGTGTTTGTGAAGTTGAGTCACCGAGATTCTTGTGGAGTCTTATTCTGTTGTCATGGAGTCGTATTGTTTAGTCAACCATGTCATGTTTATGCTTATTTGAGGGTCCTCAGCTATCTCCTAGCATGGTGGGGTGATTCCTCTTGGGAATTACATGGTCAGGTGGTAGTGCCACTTCCCATCAGATGTTCAAATTTGTGCCTTCATGCAAGGATTGGCTTTGCAGGTGTTCCTGTGGTTCGTGACTCATGCTTCATCTCATGTTCTAGAGATTATTGGTATTTGTAGACCTATGTGGTCATTGTATCATTGTAATATTGATCTCATGTAACCTTGTAATTGGATGAGATCTATCCTTTATGTTTATTGAGAAGCTATGTATTGGAAGAGCAATGTAATCCTATGTTTGGATGTTTTTATCAAGTTTCCTTGATGATGTTAGTAAATCCTTATTGAAGTGGAGATTATGTTGTATCCTTTCAATCTTTCTATGATGAATCTTTATTTGCTTATGGCTTCTTGTGATCATTGAGTCAATGATGCATATGTGGATTTATGATGTTGTGAAAATTATTCTTGAAGTTAGTTCTTCGTTGGTAACCCTTAAGGAATTCTGGTGTAAGTCTTCCGCTTGTGTTATCGTGCATGTTGTGTAAATGCACTTATGATGTTTATACTTTAAAAAAAAAAAGAAAGTGTTTCACCCTTGTTGTGGGTTTTCCTTTAGGGTTCCTAATGGGGCATTACAATATGTGTGTATGTGTATGTATGTGTATGTATGTATATATGTATATATGTGTATACGTGTATATGTATATATATGTGTATGTGTATGTGTATATGTATATGTATATTTATATGTATATATATATATATATGTATATGTGTGTGTGTGTGTGTATATATATATATATATATATATATATATATATATATATATATATATATATATATATATATATATATATATATGTATGTATGTATGTATATGTATACGCATATGCATATGAATATGTATATGTATAGATACATATGTATATGTAATTATATGAACATGTGTATATGGTTCTATTTATAGACTATCTCGTATAGAATATTCACTTGGTTGAACTGGGCTAACATAAATATTTGGGTTTCATTTAGTTATCAAATATTTTTGATCTAGAATTTGACCAATTTCTTTTCTCGAAAAATCTCATTCATTTTCTTGTTTAGTATAAATGAAAAATACCTTCATAAGAATTTGATTGACATCTTGTTTATTATTTTTACTTATTTGCCACACCTTCATACATAGTGTATATTATGTATTAACTAGCATACCTATATTTTATAAATAAAATTTATGTAGATGACACTAAAAGATATCAAATTTAAAAATTATTTACCTTTAGCATAGATTAATTAATTTCATATGGTTAATATATATTAGATTTTAGTCTTATTTTAGAATATGAAATGATTTGCATGCAAAAAGATAAAGTTTCTTTTAATTATAGATTTAAAAACATAATTTTTTAAATTAGAAATTTCTTTTAAATCTAGATTTGAAAATATAAGTTTTAGAGTCTTATCTTAGAATATGAAATGATTTGCAGGAAAAAAGAAGAAGTTTATTTTAAATATAGATTTAAAAATATAAATGTTTTTTACATTTAATAAATAATAGTAATAATAGGAAGTTGCCTTTTAATTTAGATCTGGTTCTTTTATATAAATATAAATATATATATATATATATATATATATATATATATATATATATATATATATATATATATATATATATATATATATATATATGTTTCTTTAATTTAAATTTTAGTCTTTAACTTATTTTTAAATTATCCGCTATCTAGTCATAATAAATAATAATAATAGAAATTTGCTTTTTAAATTAGATTTTAGTCTTTAACTTTTTTTTAAATTATCCACTATATAGTCATTAAAATTACACAGATAAAATAGCTAAGTGGGTGCCATTGTAGTGTTACACCTCCCATTGTAATTAAGAATCCAAAAGCAATTTAAATTGGATTTCCGAATAGCAATATCTCTTTGTAAAGACACAAGAATTACAAACCACTGGTGTTTACCATTTGATCACAACCTCTAAGCCCTAAAGGGATAGTAAAATCCCACAAACTAAATAATATGAAAGAAATAGGAGCCATGATCAACCTATACAGTTTTAAGAATCTAAAGGATTTATGATGAATGATTAGGGGATAGGGACTCCAAATCTAAAATAGTCCATCTACAATTTTCTTAAGAAGCATATTTCATAAGATAATATGTCATAACAATTTGTTCGCAAGAAATATGAAAAATGAGATAGGATCAAACTTTCAAGAAAAGTGAAGAAACTACCACATAAAATATGCCAAATACTAATGCGAATAATTAGAAATCACTTTCTTCAAAAGAGAAGCCAAAATCATGGATTTTATCTCATAAAGTATTTTTCCAATCTAAGTCATAAGATTTCTCCAAATCCACAAGGATAGCACAATCTTGTTTCTAATTTCAAATATCAAACCTTATAGTAGAAGGAAAAATAAGTGAACCAAACCATTATGATCAGACCAAATACTACCAATCCTAGATTCAATAGGATTGTATCACTTTAAAATCACCTAATGATGGAAGACACCATTTACCAACTCAATTAATATTAAGAAAATATATATTCTATGAGCTAGAAGGATTAGATGGCACAAATATACCTTCTTCAAAATCAAAATATTTAAAGGAATTATGTCTTATGAAAATATCATTTAGTAATCAATGTTTCTTAGTCTTAAATATTCCACCAAGCATACCCAATAAGACTAATATCCTTTAAAAGAAAATGATTCTTCTTCAAGAACACTTTACAATGCATAAATATTGGACCAATATCATAGGCAACCAAGAAGAAAGAGGTAAAAGTTCAAGGGTTCTCCAAATGAGCTCTAAAATCAACATAGTAGAAGAATGAATAAAGTGTGGGTTCCAAAAATATGCTACCATTCCTTTGAAAATCCTTAGAATAAGGGTCGCAAAATAAAATATGAGACACACATCCCTCACTAACTCAATAGAGAATACATTTAGAAGGGCCTAATATTTCCTATTTCTAGTATTGTCTTATGTAAAATGTTTATTTTGTCAAAGTTATGAAAAAAATAAATTAGACATGGGTGAACAAAAATTTATTCCAAATATTTTTCCACCATCAAAAATCCACAAGCCCATCCCTTTCCTTTTCAAATGACTCGTACCTAATATAGTGCAAATAAACCCTTTTATAGACATAGAACCAGGTCAAATCATTGGCCTCCTGTAAAGAGCAACATGGTCAATCAAATAGGATAGAAGCAAGTCTAGCATGAGACTCCCAATCTCCTCCCACAGGGCAACAACTCTTGTCTTCGTAGTAAAAAAAGAATTCCCGTGAATAATAAGCCTTAAAATAATAAGCTTTAGACCAACCAACAACCGAAATGAACTTACTCAAAAGATTAAGAGATCTCTTTTATATAAATTGGACTTAAGGTAAGTGCATGGGTGTGAATAGCATCGATACATATATAATATGTGAATGTTAAATTTAAAAAGACATGACCTAATTATTTCTTTAATATGAAATATTAAATTTAATATAATATACCTTTAATTTTATAATGTATTGACATTAAGTACAAATTGATTATCTATAAATTCTATATTATAGTTATAGTGCATCCTAAGTGGGTCAATTGACAAGTTCCAGTCAACACTTCTAAATGACCACTTAAAAGCCAAAACAATAACTTTAATCTTTTAAATTCTGCCACGTACAAAATCTAGGTAGACAAATTCTCTGTCCACTTCCATGTCAACAGGTTGTTCCATGAACTATACGTCATCAACTCAACATTGCCTCTAACTTAGGGTAATACATGTATCGTTCAAAGTAGTTGATCACATAAACTATGAGTACCCATGATGGTGGCATCTCCTTGATTGCTTGTAGAATTAAGCCATTATATTTTGTACATCTGGCAGATTTAGGGGCAGTTGCGTACAACACAGCAAATAAAACTGTCGAAAATATTAGTTAAGCAAAAAGAATCCTATTCTGGACGAAAACATGAAAGCTAACTGCTATTCTTCTTAGATCTTTAAACTACAAGCTGCCTACTGGTACCAGAAATTCATTCGATTAGCCCTCACGAACAAAAATTCAGGATCAGTTTCGATGGCATCTAGATGCTTCTCGGCCATGTGCATATACACCACCATATTCCCATCTCCAAGGGGGCTCGCCTGCAACATTACATACCCTGCTGTTCCTCCCCATGGAAAATATGCACTTGAAAACGCAGGCTTTCCACATCCCAAGTCAAATTCATATAATGGGATCCTCACTCCGGATGACACCACCAGGGCAGACCCTTCCTCCCCATAAACTCTCGCTAATATCGCTGCTGGTCTCTTCTCCTCCACCCAATCCACGACGGACCTGAAATACTCACTGTTTGTTGAAGCACATATAACATTGCGTACGATTTCTGCTATCTCGCTTAATGGCTGCTCCAATATGTCCTCTGCATAACTCTCCTTGAAAGGAATTGCTATCGCGTTTCCGAAGTAGGAGGGAGGGAGGTTCAGGTATGCACGCCCGTCAATTGGAATGCCGATTCTAGTTGCTTCTGAACAACTCAAAGCCTGCGCGCGAGCAAAGACTTTCCAAATGTAGGCAGAGACTGCCTCCATCTTTGTTATGGGTTTGCCAACACGGGGTTTTGCTTCAGTTTTGTTAGCAAGAGCCTGCAATTGAAGAAGCGTAAGAGCATCCAAATGATAGATGCGCCCAATTTGGGGTTGAAGAGGGTGAGTGTGAGTGAGAGCAGAGAAAGGCAATGCCATGTAATGACTATCAATCTCAGGGAGTGCAGCGGCGTGGAGAGGTTGGCGGGGATTGATGAGTGAGCGTTGAAAACAAGGCGTAATGGAAAATGAAAGACCTCGAGCAGCCTCCGTCCATGCATTAAACAAAATACAGCTGCTTATTCCATCTACTATTCTGTGATCAAAACAACAACTCACTACAATTCCATCACACTTCATCCTCGTCACCTGCAAACAAATCATGCCCGATTAGCTTAATATGCTCATGCATTTTCTAAAACACTAGTTAATATGGATTTGGTCGACATAAGTTGTGATTAACTATGGACTTACCTGTACAGCTAGAACAGGAACAGAACGAGGGGATTCTCCTTGGAGAGGGTGCCTCGTAGGAGTCAGTTTAGCTACAGATAAACTTGGCTGAGAAAAATCGAGATCCTTAATGGAAGCGTCTGCTTCAGCTTCAATGAAGGGCACTCCTTGATTATTGCACTCTATCTCAGGCTCACCATTATGGCTGATGATAAACCTTCCGGCCACTGGATAAAACAATACTAATGTCTGAGAGAGCGCCTTCTTAATCGAGGTTGCCATCTCTTGGTATGTCTTGTCTTGCACTGCTTTGTGAACAAAAAAGTGCCCCGGACTAAGGGCGGGAACGGTGAGATCTATGTTGGAACCTTTTAGCGTGCAATCTTTTGTGGGTACAGGCGATTGCACGATGGTGGTTCGAACGATCTCTACGCTAAAGTCTTTCAACATCGCTTTCTCCCTGCTAATTATTAATGAGCACCCCTACTGTAATATCTAAATAATTCAAATGAGAGATTGAGGAATGAGTAGAATATATGACGACAGATGAATGGTTGGATGCCAGTGGTAGAACAAATGATATATATATAGTGATCCGCAGCTGCAGAGATGAAGAAGAAAAAGTGTTCGGTGGTGCTCGCCTCACATAAACAGCGGGTAGCACGCAAACTGATTTCTGAATCTAACGTCGAAATTACCAGTGACAAGGCGAACTTCAAAGTCAAAAATTTAAGTAAGTGTTTCCATCTTCTAAGATGGAAAACAAGGGGAAGGGATTCAATGGGCATTATGAGCCCAGTCAAAGAAAGGGTTCGCAAAAGTGTGACTTGACTGCCACTTTCTCGCATGATAAACCCTACTATAATATAATTGAAATCTCTCTGTCGGAATATGTGTTGAGACTTTTGTAGTCAATTAACATGCAACAGTGATTAATAAAGAATATTATTTTCAATATGTTTGATAGTTGATGATACAAATGTATATATTGTATGGTAAATTTGTAAGCGTCCAGTTCTATAAAAGATCAATGTTCTTTTTTATTGAATAAATGTAATAATAATAATACAAATAAGGGGCAGGAACAGGGTGTCATGAACGGAAAAAAAGATTATAAAGCGGCACATTTAACAAGAGGCAGTACAAGATTGAACCTTCAACAGAAAGCAAGAAACTGAATACAACCAAATTTGACCATTCTATATCTGCATATTAAAGATCAGTGTTAGTTTAATTCAGTCAAATAATTTTTTTACTTTAAATTAGTATATAAATAAAAATATTTATTAAAAAAATTTGTTTAATGATAAGATTATTGTGTAAATAGTATCATTTTTGTTATCTATTATTGATTAGAAGTTTGTTTTCTTAAATTTAATTTGATTGTTTAGTAGTCTTAATAGATGAAAATTTTAAAACCTAAGAAATAGTAGTTTACAATTTATTTGAAATCTCTTTGTGGATTCATTCTATCCTAATTATCAAATAAATAAAATTTGTTTTGAACACATTATTATAATTTTTGAAAAGTTAAATTTTACTATATGTGAGGTATGTATGTGATCGGTTTAATTTTATGAAAAAAGCTCCACCCACAAAATTTTGTAGTGAACTAGCTTCCAAACATGAATTATGATTATTCACCTGCTTAGAAATTTCATAGAAAAAAAGCATAAACATTTCATTTTTTTGAAATTTGGCAATAGTAGCTAATAAACATGTCAAAAAAAGAATTGATAAGTATTTTTACCATTTGGTCATCTCCATCTTTAATGATGTTGTAAGGAACTAGATTGGACATCTTAGTGAGGAGGCTATAATCTATCAACTTGATCCACTCTTGAATATTTTTTTCTCATTATTGGTGATATTGAATAAGGATGTAAGATAATTTTAATTATCTCTATTTTGGAATGGAAAATCCCAAACATCGTTAGAATCAATAATTCTTTGTACTATAAGGTATTATGAAATATCATACCAATCAATTAGAACCATTGATATCCACCATATAAATTAAATCTAAATGTTACGATTCTATGTAGGAGATCAATTATTATAATAGTTTTTTTAGATGTATTTAATGTACCCTTTAGCACACCAATAATTGTAGTAATGTCTTACAAATTAGATCATTTAACAAACAATATATTCTATTGTACACATAGGCTCTAATGGAAGAACCAAATTAGTGGCATAAAATGTAAACCTACACCAAAATAAGCTCCACTAGGGTTTATTAGCCCTTATGATGAATAGTATTAAGTTTGTGACTAAGCATGTTTTGCAATCTAATGCAATTTCCATTCTTTTCACTTTTAAGCTTTTCATCTACTTCTAAGAACTTGAATCATAGATAGTGTTTCTATTAAAAAATTTAACATAATATTTTATGCCTTTGGTACAATTTAGAAAAATATTAAGAATTGTTAGTTAGTGTGCTATGAGCTTGAAGAATAAAGAAAATGAAAGGTCAAAAATAGTAATGAATTTCTAAACAGTTATTCATTATAATATATTACCATTATAATAGAAATGGGTCCCAACATATCTTGAAAAAAATTTCAAACTATCCAGCCTCCAATCAAATATTTTGTAGAGATGATGAAAGTTAGCACATCCTTTAGACAGCAAGTGTAATAATAAAAATACAATGTTATACAATAATAGCATCTATGAGCTACATATAAGAATCATATGTGTTTGTGATAACCACTATTAAATAAATCATAATGTTATTTATGATTGATATGTATCATATTAAGATTTTAAATATGTTTATTCATATGATCTGAGCATGACTATAATAGAACTCATCTTGTATATCTACTTTATTCCTATCACATCTGTAACCCTTAAAAAAGTCTCAAAAAGAGATATAAATAACTATTTGGACATCCAAAATTTATGGATCCAAGAAATTTATAATTAAATAATAACGTCTTAAACCCATTATAGCTGGGTGAATCAATTTAGTACCACATTTGAAAATATCAACTCTAAAAGTTCATTTATTATAAATTTAAAAGGGTGTAATAATTAAATGATTATTTAAAAGATACACCTATTTGCTAAATCATAATGCTAGGTCTTAGGATAGGACATGCACTAAAAAGGTCCTAATGACTTCACTAATATTAGCCATATGTAGACCCTTATGTTATTGTAGTTTTATTCTTTGGGAAGGGGTTGAATTCTCTTCCTTTTCTTGTAATTATTTGAGTTCAACAATTTGATCCTAAAACTGTTGATCCTAGACCATAATTGAAAATACTTAAAATGTTTCTTTTTTCTATTTTGACAATTTATTTTTCTTTATTACTTAATATTGGAAGTTGTTAAATAAAATTATGATAATTTGAAATGTGTGTAAAAGTTAATAAAATAGAAAGGATTAATAAGAGCTATTTTTTGTAGAAAGTTTACAACTATGATTTAAGAGTAAAAAAATAGCTATATTTTTATAAGTGATTGGATTTAAACAACACACACCAAGTGTGGACCCACTTTTAAAAATATAATCTTTTATTGGTGGTCTATCTCTATCATTACATCTATTTTCAAATATTTTCCTAAAATTAAATGTGAGCTCTTTTTTATCTAAATATTGTTAATATAATGACACGATACATTGTGAAATGCAATTTGTGTTGTATTAAATTATTAATCTTGAAGAAGGAATGAAGGACTTACTTCTTTTTTTTCCACATTTGCTACCTCATTATAGATGTTCACTCAAGAATTAATAAATTATGAAATATTAGCTGCACATGATTATTTATTTTTTCATGTTTTAAGTTGTAAGAAAACTAATTGACATGCATGAAAAATGTGGCACATGTAGAAGATACATGAATTGTTCAACATCATACATCATGTAGGTATAATATATTTAATTATAATTAAAGTATTCAAGAAAGGAAGGGAATAAATAAACCACAAATTTTAGGATTGCCTACTGCCTTTGTTATAGTAGTAAGATCATTCTATGATTATGGTGAAGATCATACGATGTATTCTATAATTTGATGAATAGATCATTGTTATATGACACAATTATTATTTATCTTTTCCAACATTGGTAAATGTCACTTGTTGGAAGGAATAGGAATGACCATTTAAAATTTTTACCACTCTTATTTTCTCTCCATTTCTTTATGACCAATGATAAAAGTGATGCCTACAACATTATGTAAATAACATTATGTAAAATTTAATTTATTGTTGTAATTGTATAAGTAATTTTTTATAAATGTTTATTTATTTTCTTTATGCTATCTATTCAAATATTTATATTTGTACATCTATTATCAGTTATGAGAAAAATAGGAAAAAAAATATTCTCTTTTTATCCTAACCTATAAAAGATTAATATTACAATTTTGTTAAATATTAAATTGAGCCATGGATAAAGAACAAAATAGTGGTAGTTTACAAGATTATGGATTTGATGGAAAGGCACCTCCTCTTTGGTATGAATCTTAAACTAGATATACCAAGATATTATGATAGGTTTAAGTGAGACTTCCTCTTTAAAGTCTTAAAGAAATTGGAGTTCTAGGAGCCCTAAATTAGCCTTATAAGAGAATATGTGACCACAATTAAGTAAGTTTGTCCTTTTAAATTGGATTCTTAGGGGATTATTTGAAGACGAGGGTGGTGTTATATAAGGGGACCCCCTATCTCCATACTTATTTATATTGTTGGTTGAGTTTCTAGGTAGGAACATTATTAAGCTTATTGTTGGTGGAGCCCTTAAAGGTGTCAAGATTGCCTCCACATGTTTCCTCCTTCACCTCTACAATAATTATTGATGGTACCATCCTTTGCAACATTGATTATGTGGTGGAGGCTAGGACGTGGAAGAAATGCCTATCTAACCATGTTGAGGTCTCAAGGTGATGTATCAATTATGGTAAAAGAAAGGTCTGCCTCTTCAACACCAATGCTTATTTAAGGAAGAAAATTCAAGATATTCAAGGTTGTTAATGTGTTGAAATCCCTATAGTTTACTTTGGGCTCCCCCTCATTGTGAAAAATTGTTCCCCCACCTAGAACTCTATTGCAAAGTGTCTCTGAAAGAAACTTCCTAGAAGGAAAGGAAAACTATAAACAGAGGTAAATTAAAACTCCTCAATGCCTCTCTCAAATTTATCCCAATCTACTTCCTCTCCCTTTCAAACTATTTGTCTACAATGCTAAAACATTTGAAAAATTTCAGAGAAACTTCCTATGTTCTAGCATTGAGGAATGAAAAAGATTGGCTTTGGTAAGTTGGGATAAAGTTTGCATCCCTAAAAAATAGGGTGGGCTAGGGATTGGGAAAATCCACCACCTAAATAAATTATTGATGTTAAAGATGGTTTGGTACCTAATGCAAAATAAAAAGATTGGTATACTATAATGAGTGTTAAATATCTCAACCATAAAATATTTCATTGGGTGTTTTCTTAACCAGGCTTCTCATGTGGCTCATGTATTTAGAGCAACATTCTCAAAACTTAGGACTCATCGAAAGACTCCTATAATACCTCTAAAGGATCCCACTCTTCTCACCCTACCACTGAAAGAGAGAATAGGCCTAGATTCCCCAAAGACCTCGAACTTGAAGATCATTACTTTAAACTGGACCAAGAATTTCTAGATGATATCTTGTCAATTTCCAAAAATGGCGTTGTGGATTTTTTTAGGGTTTTAAATTGGGTTTTCCATGAAATAAAAGACATCAATTTAAAGAATAGGGCGGTGTCCAACAAATTGGATGAATTGATAGAAAAAGGGTAGCCTCAGAATGCTAAAGGGGCAGTGTGGATTGAAGAAGAGAAGTTGTCGATGGTAGACTATCTCCAAAGAATAGTGGAACTAATGGAAAAAATGAAAAAGGAAAATGAGAAAAAGACCATGCAACTTGAAGGGGAAATCGGTAAAAATAGGGAAACAATGAACGCCCTTATGAAGAAAAGCCATAAAATTGTGAAGAACTTTGCGGCCACTATGAATACATTGGTGGATAAGATGGACAAGTCCCAACAGGGTTCCCTGATTGTGGACCTCAATGCTAACAGAGAAAAAGGACAGAAAGAGGAGTCTTGTCCCTCTAAGAGAACCTTAGCCACCTTAAGAGAAAGGCGAAGTCCTCCACTCAGGATTTCTAAGACCTAAATAAGGAAGTGCAAGAGATTAACATCCTTGAAACTGAGATTGCTGAGACTTTAAAGTATTTAGGTTAATGTGTTTCTGGTTTTAGCTGTTGGTTGTCTTTTGGTTAGGTTTGCTATCTTTTTGTCTATTTGACAACCTTTCCATTTATGTGGACTTTATATGCTTATTTTATTGTAGCCTGTAACTCGGTGTTTTTGGGTCCCTATAAAACCTATTTTTTCCTTAATAAAAAACATTCTCAAAACTCAAATTCTAATCTTCTCAAACTTCGAATGGAAGTTGGGAAATGGTCATCTCATCCATATTTAGGAAGATAGTTTATTGATTGACCAACCTCTCATCATCCACCAAACTTAAAAGGATCTTCATGACCTAGAGATAAAGGTTTTTTCAACCATTTTCTGTCAAACTACTTGTTGAATGACAGTTGTTGGAAGAATCATCAAATGTGCTACTATGATCAAGGTAACTTATTCCAAAAATATTTGAGGCTCCAAAAAGATCTTCAAAGGATCATGTTCCCTCTCTTCCCTAAAGTGGATCATTTATTTTGTGCCAAGTGTCCTAAGGGAAAATTTCTTGTCAATTTTTTCTACAATATGGTAATAATGGGCACAACCATAGTGTTATCTAGATGAGAGTTAGGAACCGTCAAATCCATAAAAGATTTTTTTTCTAGTGGATGACTATACATAAAAAAATTATAACACAGGACAATCTCATCAAGTGTGGCTTCCAATTACCAAATAGATGTGCCCTTTGCATAATGGATAAAGAAACGGTCTTCCATATTCTGTCACAATTCTTAAAATAATTTATAAAATCAAATTAAGTATTTTATATAACCACAATCATAAAAGTAATTGTAGGATACTTAGATCTAGAGTAAAATAATTTATATTCTTATTTTCTATGATTTATTTTGTGTCAAAAATTTTGGTGTAGTTATTGCATAAATATTACTTGTCTTACTTCTAAGACACCTACACTTTCTTTTGTTAATGAAATGTACTTTCATACAAATAAGTTAGCTGAGAGAAGTGATATATATATAGCTTTGGAGTGGTTTGGTTGGAGATGATATGTGGGAGAAAAGCAATTGATCCAGATCTATGTGAAGAATAACAAAGCCTTTTGAAATGGGTGAGCCTTTATATAAATCACATTTAAAATCTACCAAGTTTTATTTCAATTAACTTGTATCCTTTCCAATATAGGTAGATTCAATAAACTATGCGTGTATGCTTTTTATGTTCTTTTGTCAATTAATGCTACATGTCAATGGGAATGTTATGGTGGTGCATTGACAACAATCATAGATGAAAATTTGTGCATGTTTGATGTCGACGTGAAATCTCTTTGTCATATATTTAGTCTACCACTTAAATGCACTCAAAATGAAGTATCCAAGAGGCCGACAATAACTCACATACTAAAGCAAATGAAAGAATCCATAAATATAATTTTTTTAATATGAAATATATGAAAACTCCATTTCATTAAATTTTAAGAAATTATAGTAATATATTTATGTTCCCTTTTTCTTTAACTTTATTGTTATATTTAGTGATATGTATTTTATATTAAATATTTATATTGAAGAAAACAATAAAAAAAATAACAATACAAAGTGTAAATTATAATCTAATTGATCAAAGTCATGGTAAAAAATTCTTGAACTTTACCTAAATTAATTTGTTTCTATCTCTCATGTTGTAGAAATTGGTAACATGTTTTTTACTAATAAAACAATTTGTATAACCTAAGTAGTAATGAATATAAAGAAAAAGAATTCAATTTAATTATTTTGTTAAGTTCTAATTAAGTAAATTGAGATAGAGTCTGAAAGTTTACATAACAGCCAACTAGGTGGAACAGAGGGATCTCATGAGTACTGAGACAACCAATAATTGAAAAATCCCATGTATTTTTTTAAAAGAGAGGCTTTTGATAGAAACCAAAAACCAATTAATTGAAGAGAGAAACTCATGAGAGGTGAGATTGAAAAGAAGGAGAAGAAGAAGAGAGAGGGAGCTTTTGACTTAAGCTGGGAACCAATAGGAGACAAGGGACCCAACCTTGAACAACAAAAATATATTTCACTTATCCCAAAAGAGTAAGGGGAGAACGAGAAGGACCTTTTCTCCTTTGATGAACAACCATGCAAGCAATACTATCGTCCAACCCCCGAATAGTAGGAGAAACTAGAGTTGATCCCACAACTAGAGGTTCAACAACAACTAGAGTGGAGCCAACAAGAGAACAAGGCAAATTAGTGACCACCGAAGAAAGAAAATGCAAATACTTGGAATATTTCTATGTTTAGTTTGATTTAAAATTGATAGTGTAAAGTTATATGCATGCCTATGTACAAATAACAAAATATTTATTTACAATTAAATGAACACATATGCATACTTACATTTCTAAATTTATTTATGCACAAATTATTATTTTTGTTGATTTTGGCTAACAAATGTTTTTGCTTGCGATTTAGTTATGGACAAACATTTTCTTATAGATTATCATGTATTTATTTGATAGCAATACATCATACATTAATTTTGTTAATGTAAACTATAACCTTGTACATTTGATCTTCATCTTGGTCATTATTGTTACTCTTGCCACCCATTTTCTAAGGAATGGAATTTGCATCACATGTTATTTAAAGTTGGATGTAAAAGTGCAAAGAATTTCTCAATTGTATAAAGAAATTCATTACTTGAATATAAAGTTACAATCAAACTAGGATGAATGGTGGCCATGAAAAATTCTCCACACATGATCATCTAAGAGGCATCCAAGCACATTGATGTATCATATGTGTAGATAACAAGTTGTTGAAGAAGACACCTATGTGTAGAGGAGGGTCTCTAAGTCATAAAGAAGAAACTGAAACCTTGAGAAAAACATATATATGAATTCAATTTAAGGTAAGCATATATATGTGAATGGATAAAATATACAGAATAAGTAGAGGTTCAAATTAGGAAAATAATATGACTTGATAATTCTATAATGTGACATATTAGACTTGAGATAATACCCATGTAATTTATAATGTAACATATTAAACTTGTGTAAAACTTATTTAAAATACACTTTGTCATGTGGTCAACCAAAATGTTTATCTAGAAGTCCATTCATATGGATCTGTGACTATCTTTTAGATTCGTCAATATCGATAAAAGATTTTGGAAATTTTTACCATTGGTTGGAAAGCATGATAATTGTAACCATCAATGCACAAGTTGCAATCAGTTTTGACCACTTAACAGTCCATATCTATAAAGTGACTCGCATCTTGCGTCAGATATGAAAACAAGATTGTACTTTTTAAAAACTTACCATACCCAAAATTAGGGCATGTGCTATTTCTATAAAATTACTCACATCTTAACTCAGATACCAAGACATGATTTTAATGTTGAAAACTTACAGAGCCAAAATTAGGTTTGTGTATAAATGACCACTTGGAGCCCGTATTTATTAATTGTGTGTGAGTAATATATCCTCCCCCTTAAACCAAAAAATTTGTTTCATTAGTTATCAACTCGACGTTGTCTCTAGATTGGGGTACTGTATGTCTCATGTAAACTGGTTGATGGCATAAATTATCATTAATTATTCTTAGAAGTAAGCCATTATATTTCTGCTATTTGAGTGATTTGGAGCGAGTTACCAAATTTATTACAAAACAGTGGATAAAAACTGTCGAAAACATTAGTTTAGCAGCAAGAATCCTACTGTGGAAGAAACGCGAAAGCCTACTACAGTTACTGTTGGATCTTTATACTATAAAGTCCCTAGCACTACCAGAAATTCATTCGACTGACTCTCACGAACAAAAACTCAGGATCAGTTTCAATGGCGTCTAAGTCCTTCTTAACCATGTGCATATACACCACCATATTCACATCTCCCAGGGGGCTCGCCTGCAACATCACATACCCTGCTGTTCCTCCCCATGGAAAATATACACTTGAAAACGTGGGCTTACCACAACCGAAGTCAAATTGATACAATGGAGTCCTCACTCCCGACGACACCACCACGGCAGACCCTTCCTCCCCATAAACTCTCGCTAACATCGCTGCTGGTCTCTTTTCCTCCACCCAATCCACAAAGGACATGAAATACTCACTGTTTGCAGAACCAGTTATAACGTTGCGTACAATTTTTGCTATCTTGCTTAATGGCTGCACTAATATGTGCTCTGCATAACTCTCCTTGAAAGGAATTGCTATCACATTTCCGAAGTAGGAAGGAGGGAGGTTCAGGTATGCACGTCCGTCGATCGGGATACCGATTCTGGTTGGTTCTGAAGAGGTTAAAGCTTGGGCGCGAGCAAAAAGTTTCCAAATATAGGAAGAGACTGCTTCCATCTTTGTTATGGGTTTCCCAACACGGGGTTTTCCTTGAGATTGGTTAGCCAGAGCCTGTAATTGGAGAAGCGTGAGAGCATCCAAATGATAGATGCGCCCAATTTGGGGTGCAGGAGGATCAGTGCGATCGAGAGCAGAGAAAGGCAGTGCCATGTAATGCTTATCAATGGCACCAGTGTTGAGAGGGTACCGAGGATTGAGGAGTGAGCGTTCAAAGCAAGGCGTGATAAAAGAAGATGAGAGACCTTGAGCAGCCTCTGTCCATGCTTGAAAGAAAATAGTGCTGCTTATTCCATCTACTATTCTGTGATCAAAACAACAACCCACTACAATTCCTCCACACTTCATCCTCGTCACCTGCAAACAAATCATGGTCGCTTAGCTTCTTAAAATGCTCACTGATATTCTACAACACTAGTTAATTTTTGTTCTATATCCTATAGATGGAATTGGCGGACATTTATTGTGAGTAATTATGTATTTACCTGTACAGCTAAAACACGAACGCAACGGGGGATTCTCCTTGGAGAGGGTGCCTCGTGGGAGTCAATTTGGCAACAGATAAACTTGGCTGAGAAAAATCCAGATCTTTAATGCCAGCGTCCGATTCAGCTTCAATGAAGGGCACTCCTTGATTATTACAGTCTATCTCAGGCTCACCATTATGGCTGATGATAAACCTTCCAGCAACTGGATAAAACAGTACTAGTGTCTCAGAGAGCGCCTTCTTGATCGGGCTTGTCATCTCTTGGTATGTCTTATCTTGCACTCGTTTGTAAACAAAGAAGTGCCCCGGACTAATGGCAGGAACAGTGAGATCTATGTTGGAGCCTTTGAGCATGCATTCTTTTGTGGGTACAGGCGATTTTACGATGGAGGTTCGTACGATCTCCACGCTAAATCCCATCAACATTTCTTTCTCCATGCTAATTACTAAGCACCACACCTACTATAATATCAAAATAGTTCAAATGAGAGGTTCAGGAATAAGCAGAATATATGAAGAGGGACTAATGATTGGTGTAATGGATGATACCACACATTCATATATATATAGTAGTCTGCAGGATCAAAGATAAAAAAAAAAGACTTTTCATTATCTTCTCTAAAAAGATGCTATCATGATTTCTGATTGCATTTTCCGCTTTGAAACGGAAAACAAGCCCACGGAATTCCAATGGCTTTAGGTAATGAGTCCAGTTAAAAACTATGTTCGGTTTCGTCGAAGGAGGATTGTCACGTGGCCAATATCAGATGTGGCAAGACTTTATCACTACTACATAGAGGGGGCATTTGAGGCGTTTATTTAAGACAATATATTATTATTGTCTTAAATACACGTTTTAAGTTTAACTTATACTTTTTATTGTTTAATTGTCTTAAATTAAGACAATAGAAAAAAAATTTCCCTAAAATAAAACGTAATTTTCCCTCTTTACTTCTAACTCACTCATCAACGCATCTGTCTCTCCTCACCCGACGGTAGGGGCATTAGTCTCTGCTCGCCTGACGGTAGGGCAATAGGCGGGAAATGAATTTTTGGTATGTAATTTCATTTTTTTTTCCATTGTCTCATTTTCTTGCTCATTGTAGGGTTTTGTAAATGTTGTCACAGAATGCGAATGTCTTCTCTTCTTCTGCTCCTCGAAAGACATTTGTTGTGTCGACTCCCAGTGAGCCCAGGAAGATTGCCATGTATTCACCGGCTTTCTTTGCGGCCTGTGCAATGGGAGGCATTCTCAGTTGTGGTCTCACTCACACTGGCGTACCCTTCTTGATCTTGTCAAATGTAATATGCAGGTAGATGCTTAAATTTTGAGTCTTTTGGATGGGAATGTGTTGTTCATATTAATATCTTGCAAGTGCAGATATCAAATTCTTCTTTTTTCATTTGAGGAGGTTTTGAGATCTATTAGAATTTAGTATTTCATCTGAGCAGGTTGCAAATCAGTTCTTTTGATTATTGGTATTTTCTGATGTTCTGTCGGTGGAGATTCAAACTGATTTTTAATTCTATACTTGGTTTGGAGGTTGAGATCTATTTTAAGTCAATCTTTTCATGCTGTGTATGTACACCAATTTCTAGTTTATGGGTAATTTATTCTTATTTTTTTGTTGAGGAATTCAGATTGATTTGTTTCATGCATATGCATATGCGATTGAGATCCCTGTCAATTAAATTTTTCATTTGGGTGGGGACATAAGCCAGAGTGTTTCCTATGATTATTTATAAATCATTTGTTGATATCAATTTTTTCTTAAGGGTATTTGATAAGCTTTGAAATCTCTGTCGAAATCTATATATGGTTGTTTGGGTATGCTTTTGAGATCTATGCTTATTTTATTTGTCACCTGGGTGGGTATGTTCAATTTTTGTTCTTTCTTATGAGCTTTTGGTGTCTCGGTATTTGCATTTGGTAAGTCGTTGAGATATTTGTCTATTCAAAATTTTATTGGTGTGGGGATTTAAATAAGTTTTTTCCTTACGGGTTTCTATAAATCTTCAATTTTATTCATAATTCTGCTATGAGAACTTGGGTATGCGCTTTTGGTTAGGTCATTTAGATACATAATTTGATTTTCCAAAAGAGTGGGGATTAAATCTATTTCTTCTTCATTTGTCAAGTCTCTGGTTCTCTGTTAAATCTGAATCTGGGATTTTTGAAATCTAATAAATATTGGATCAATGATCTGTTTAATAATACTTTTTTTTTTCACATTGCAGTTTCTCAATATGGATTTGTTTATATGACTATGAGACTGTGCAAGATACCTTAAATTCTGTTAAGCATTCCTGGACATCCTGGTGAAGAATCATGTCATTTGATACAATTAATCTTAAATAACTCATTCCTTTTTCAGGGCTTCTATTTCCAGTTATTTTTACATGATCTTGCAAATTATGGAACCAAAAAGTAATTTGGGCCGAACATATCCATGAATCTCATCAAGGTGGGTATCAATGGCCATTCTAGAACAAGTGAACAATGGAAGCAGATGGGAGATGCAAAGAAAAAGGTAGTAGTTAATTCAGAAATAAAGTGAATTAAGGAGCTTATAGGGAATAGTACTTATTCACTGTCCTTTGTTGCTTTCTGGAGTTGGTTTTGATAGCCCTTTCGGATCCAAACCTCTCATTCACTGTCCTTATCACCTTTAGGACAGTCATTTGATCATTGTCATACTTTTCTTGTGGGTGATTGACTGTTATATCAGAGAATGAAATCTTTCTTATGGTGAGATAACCTTTGATCTCTGTCATGATCCAATGTTGTCCTTTGTGAATTTGAATCTGCCTTTATACCTATCTTTGATAATGAAGCCTGCATATACCATTCCTTTTTCATTCAACTTTGGCGCTTGGAGTGTTCTAATGATTGTATCTTTGCACTTGTCAAGATTGTGACTATATCTGTCTAAACTCCCCATGCTTTGTGTCACCGCATCTTTGAGTTTGGTCTTTTATTTTTGATGTCATATGATACTGTACTTTGGATGCATGCCATTCTCTTCTATGGGCATTGTCCTTTGAATATATCACAATTTTACTGTCAAATAAAGCTTTCTTTGCTTTGCAATATACTCACATCTCCGCTCGACATGGTCTATCTTCATTGGTATCAAAAGCTACAAATATGAATTGAGGGTATCATATGGGACAATATTTGTTAGTTATTTCGTTTGGTATTTTTGTCTTCACAAAGGAAAGAGAGCATGTGCGTTTGGTATTTAATTTTTTTTCGACTTAAAAATACATATTATTCGCAGAAGATTGTCAACACTTTTATACCATTCTATTTAATTAATTTTCAAGTCAACTGAGCTTGGTCATAGCTTACATCGTAGAAATATTAAAAAAGCGCACTCTGCAGAGTTGTCTCAGTCAGATGTGATTCAATTTGTCACATTCTCAAAGTCAATAGATTACCATCAAGCTTACGTTCAGGAGTTTCCATGATTATCACACCTTCGTTTTTCATTCGTCTAATTGACAATTTTTATCAGACATCCACCATTTTATAGTCAGTCCAAGGACCATGAGGCTTTATGGTTCCCAATCAACATATTCAACCAAGAAGTATAGCAGACATGGGATCCTTTTGGCCTTTGATGAACAAAAGAGATTTTATGACTGCTATCTTGTACCTCTGTTGTACTGCATTGTGGTGCTATGACTATGATTTTTATGAGGCTGCACATTTAAAGAAATGGCACGTTGTTTGATCTTTTGCTATTTAGGATAGTCACAAACTTGGTATGATATTTTCACTGTTAAAGTTACTCACTCTTTGAATTCATTGATAGTTCTTGGGACTGCACAGTGAATGTAGACTATGTTCTTGGTTGGTGTAAGGCTCTCTGATTCATAAAACTCCCATCACTACCATTAACCAGTTTGACAGTTTTTGTTGCTTTTGACCAGAATCAAGGTCTACTCTGTGTCTGAATTTGCTGTTCATTTGAGTTTTTCTCAAGCCTGTGACTGTCCTGCTGTTGGCATGCATGTCTCTAAGACTCCCTTGTATAAGGTTGTGTCTGTCAATAATGCTGCAATAATCCCTTATGGTTATTCTTCATCTTGCTAGCCTTGTTTTGAAGGCTCTGAGCAGTTTGTTTAGGAGGATCTTGTGGCCATTTGCCCCTTGAAATTCTTACAAAATTGTCCATGGTTGGACTGTGATTCTTCTCCTTAATCATATAAGGTTGTTCTATTCATTATTTCTCTAGGTTTACCCCATGGCTGCCATGAAGCTTCCTTAGAACTACCAAACTGCTCATATTCACTGTTTTTTTAAGATCTTATGGAACTTTAAACTCTTCTAAAAGCAAAAAATTACACGTTGTGATCACTCATGGTGCCATTCAATGCTATGACTAATCTCAAAAGTAGAAGATACAAAACTTCCATTTACACAAGAGATTGAACTTTTCTTTAAAATAGTAAAGCGAGGGTTAGAAAAGAGAAGAAATAGACCTTTTTAAAAGTAGAATAAACATGTTCCTGCATGAACCCCTTTGGAACATTTCTTTCTACGTGAAAACTCCTCATTATTAGGTTTTTTTTTTCCCTCTGATGCATCTACTGAAACTCTTCTTGAACTGTTGTAACTGCACAATAAAGCTTTGAGAACTTTGCACAAATCCTTGCATGACTTATAAAGACTACTTTTTGATGATCTCATTGGCAGTGTGATTGAGTTGTTGGAATATCTGCATGAGGCATGGGATCAGCTATATGTTTGCATGGAGTCTTCAATATATTTCTTCCTGCAACCTAAGAAACCCTTGTCTCCACATGAAAGATCATGATAGAGAGGAAAACTTCTTGTAAAGCTCGATATAAGAAAACCTAAAATTGCAATGTGAGAGTTGAAAATCTAAACTAGTAGAGCCCTCCAGAACTCCCTTTTAAACTTTAAACATCATTTCCTTCAAAGTGCGTTGATTTTTTTTTAACAATATAAAGCTTTCCTTTAAAGGATTTCACAATGTATGGAAACAAAATGAAATTAGTTTGCCCTCTTTTAATGATCTTAAACTGCCAAACTTTACTTAGATGAAACCATAAGACTCAGCTCAAACTATTTTAAACCAAGATGGGTAAAAATAAGTAACAATTATGACTGTCTTTTTGAGTGTTATGCAGGTACAAACTCAATTAGTCAAAAAAGATTTTTTTAGAAAAATATTCATTCAATCTACATATTATTTCAATTCTGATTTTCCTTTGTGTTTTTCCATTGCCATTATTATTTCTAAACTTTCAAAATATAAGAGCAAAGTAAAATTTAGCATAAGCTTATCATGAAATTTCAAACATTTCATAAACATTATTACTACTTCTAACCTGTACTACTCAGCCAGTAATTATGTTTTTGATATTTTTACATTAGCATGTATGTAGTAGTAGATGTTAACATTCAATGTCTTGTTGTTATCTTGTTAGTCAGTTTACATCCAACTAGTTTAGCATCACCCTTTGCAGGTCAATGATTTGAGTGTAAAGAATAAATTAAACTAGTTAGGGGATGCTAGAAGATTTCTTATATGCTTTGAAGACTTTGTTTATCATCCATTTTAGGGAGCAAGAGGCTTGTTTCGTTTGAATGGATACATCGGTCCATTTTAAGACATTCAGTTATGGATACGTTCTTTCTTTCCTCAATTATTCATGACTGATGAATGTTGATATGATTTCAGTGTATAGACTGTTTATTCAATTTCTCATTTATTTTAGTAATTTCTTATTGGAGTTTGGGACAATCGTGTATTTGTATATAGCGTCCTATTCTCATGGCAACTCATCCAGAAATTGCTGGTACTCACAATTCATTTTGTTATCCCCATTGCATTAAATAATACTCTTTTGAGGCAAAGCTTGTTTGAGCTTTCTTTTTTATTGTCGTGATTCATTAAAATAAATTTGTATAAATATTATTTGTTTTATGACAGCTGAGCCACTTAAAAGTTAAACTAATGGAAGAGAGGTGCTAATTAATAAGGGCATTGTAGATCCATCAATGTGACAAAAAGTATGCTACCCATCAGCCTGTCTTTCAAATTGTCTTTTGGAATATCTTTCTGTTTTCTTGAAAGACAAAAAAGGTTCAATTACTAAACTAAAGTCGAACATAGGTTATAAAGAAATACATATATATCTTTTTTGCAGATATGATTGTCTGTAGTTAATTTTTTCAGGGTTTGAAGCATCTGATTTTGTGTTTGACTTTGTTAGATTATACTTTCTGGAAAAGTTTTAGGAAGCTTGTAAATTGTCAACTATACACATTCCAGACAATTATATGTGGCGTAACAAACTTTTATGGAGATTGCAAGTTGGCAATTAATCTGAGGAAAGCATTCTTTGCTAAATACTTGGGAGGGGCATGGCAGTTCTAGAGTTTACATTATGTGGCTTAGAAAGAAATCTTTGTGGGGAAAGCAGAAAATCATGGCATTTGAATGGTAAGAAAGATGCTAACAAGAATGCTTCCATTTTTGCTATCAAGCCTCAAGATACATAAACAATAGGCATTTCTACTATTTCAGCATTTGATAGTGCTAGCCCTAATAAAATGCTAACTATTACTTGGCTGGAACTTGGCAATACAGAATTAACCTGCGCTAATAAGATGCACAGAGCACATGAAAGGTGTAGACACAAAACAGTTTTCTTACAACACCAATTTAGAATTCAGGTGATAAAAATGCTTAAACTCTACCTCTGAGAACGTCCTGGTCCCTGGATGCCCCGTCCATCTTAACGATATTTATAATCATGAGCGAGGGGTTATGTCCAATCAACAGATACATTGTGGTGCGAATCTTGTGTCAACCTTTAGAGGATCTGAAGTTGACTTTCCCTTATAGGTATGCTAAGCCTCAACCTTATTCTGTTAAATATGAAGATTGTTTCTACGTTCTAGCACTTTTTATGTCATCAAAGACAAAAACAATAGTGCCCTGCCGATAGTTTGAATGAGTTTTACAGCTTGAGACTTGAATTGTTTACCCTCTTTTAGGAACTAAGTTGTTTTTTCAATCATGTTTATGTAAGGCAAATACTTGGATTCGTAGACCATCGTCAGCTCTGTGCTTGCTAATGATTACTCGTAATGGTCTGGAAATTCTTTGTTGGGAAAAATATTGCCTAAAGATTATTATAGTGATGCAAGAGTAATGCAATCATTTAATAATAAAGGCATCCAAGGAACATATACTTGTTGGATGTGTTAAATTGAGGCTTACCAATGTGGAATAATTAAGCCTGGGGACTCAGAAAGCTACTAACGACAGTGAGAGTGCTGCTCTCTTGGGTGGAGATCCAAGGAGTAATTGCCAGATGTAAAAACTATGACTTTGGGCTGAGATTAAACTCATGTCCAGCTAAACTCCTGCACTAATTAAACTGGTCAGAAAATGGGGCGGATCATTGCCCATCATCAACTGAAACATTAGTAACTTTGACCTGGAAGGCTTTGATTTTAAACATTCATATTTTATATGCTTCATGCAGTAATCTTGTTGAATGCTAGTCTTTGTGATACATAGTATAATTATAATTTATTAATAAGGTCTTCTAATATGAATTTCTGGATGAAAGTGACCGAGGATCTGAAAAAGCTTAATCTCGCAGTAATAAATTCCCTTTTGGGTGGAGAGTGGAGGAAGAATGATGAATGTCGGTTGCATCAAATTCCATCTTGGGTGGGATTGCTCATCTTGATCGACATGCGAATACCAATTTAACTTGTGATGAGAGCTTTGGTTGGACATTGTCCTTTCATACATCTAAACTAATACTCTGGTGCGAATATTTTGTCAGCCAACTTCTCATGCAGCTATATGAATACACCCATCATCCAGTTTTAGTGGCATGGAAATACTTTATTCCTTTACAGCAGTAAGCCCAGCTGGCCTTTGGTTGTTATACTTTATATTAATTCAAATGGCATAGATTTTTAATCTAGCCACCTGAATTTTGGAATGTTTGCTCCAGTGCAGGTTACAGTTAACAGTTCCTAACATCTTCGAGTGTCTACAAGCACAGCCAGAGGAGAACATAAACTGTGGTTGTGGAATCTGGTTTTACACCTGCCAATTGCATTTGCTTGGAAGTCTCTAAAGCTTTTTCAACAAGTCCATTTTGTGCACATCTTACAATCATTGCAGTCCTTGAGACCACATTTATTTCAGGGATACCATTGTGCCCTGTCTTCTTCCACATTTTGCAAGCATGTCTTCCAGAACAGTTGCAACTGCAGCATATGACAAAAATCTTCTATCCTTTATGCTTTGATGGATGTCCATACCTTGTTTCAGAGCTCCCATTTGGCATGAACAGAGAGGATTTTAGCAAAGGTTGTGAAATTTGGCTTTACACCTATCAAGTGCACTTTCTTGAAAGTTTCTAAAGCCTTTTCAAACAGCTCAAGGAACAGCAAGATCAACATGTAAATTTGGCTCGTATAAAGTTGGAAATTGTTGAAAAGGAAGAGAAGCATGTATTACAAAGTGATTTCAGATGCCAAAATATAAATGAATCAATGCTGGCACAGCATATAGAAGACTTGGCAATTATAAACCTAAATTTTGTATCATCATACTTGTTTAATGAATACTTGTCAATTTATTCACTCTCAAGCTCTTCCTTAAGAACATGAGTTCTTGGTTGTTTCTTAAATAATTATCAATTTTTTATAGCAAAGCAAGCTTATTTTCTTGGATGAAATTATAGTTTGTTATGGTATTTTGTTCATTGTTTTGTAAGAAATTAAATATAATTATTTTGAATATTGTATTGCTATTTGGAAACATTTTGGTTGAAAACTACACAAAAAATATTTAAAATAAGTTGTTTATTTTTTTTGTACTTTTAGGTTGAAAACTACACAACAAATATTTAAAATAAATTTATTTTATTTTAATAAATTTTTTTATATTGTCTCTAGAGAGACAATAGTTGAGATCTTAAGACATATTGTCTCTCAATCCCAACTATTGTCTCTCTAGAGACAATATGTCTTTAAATCCCAACTATCGTCTCTAAAGAGACAAATGTGAAATTGTCTCTACAAAGACAAAAAAAATTACGTTTTATATTGTCTTTATAGAGACAATATTTTAAGACGATAATTTGAGACACTCGGTTAAAGATGATATTTAAGACAATAAGAAACTTTTTTTTGTCTCAAGTTAAGACAATTTGCTCAAATATTGTCTTAAATATTGTCTTAAAAAACCCCCCAATGTAGTAGATCTTCACAGAAAGGATTTGTTTGACTATTACTTCAGGGTAGTTGGATTGATTATTTGCATTATATGATCATTTCTATCAAAATTATTTTTGCATGAAGTCCTCTCTCTAAACTACTAACTCTACATTGCACAAAAGTTATCGAGAGATGAGAACTATTTTGTTCATAATAACTATGGGGTTTCATAGATGCTTTATCCTACCACAAATCACATGAAAAATCATTTGAAAAAAGAAAAATTATGTTTTTATTTAATGATATTTTTTAAATTAATATTTTGTGAAATTTAGATGTTGCTTATCATTACACTATTTAGTTAATTTCTCATTAGTATGATAAGTTGATTAATTACATTGTATAAATCATTCGAATAAGGTAATATTTGATGCAAATATTTATAGTAAATTCATGTTTTTTGTTGGCAATAATCTTGAAAATATTTGTCGTAATTTTATCGATCATTTTATAGTACTCATGCACTATTATTGTCATAACCATTTGAAAATATGTAAAGTAAGATTTTGTTTTGTATCTACAAATATATTTAAATTTTCTTTTTAAGCCTCATGCTATTACATTCTTTTCATCTTTGTTATTTTCTTATCCTTATTATAAATTTGACATCTTATTCTATTTTGGTTGAATCTTGTAATAACAGTCATAATGTCTTGTGTAAAATGTACATATCTTCCAGATACGTATATTATGGGCACACTCAGTCTTTATATTTTAACATTAAAATGTGTGCTAATATGTAACCATTAATATGAGTGAATTATTTTTCCTATGTGGTGATAAAAAACTAAATCTTTATTCTTGTTTATAGGGAATACATAGTCACATTGTACTCTTCTGCTATATAGTGAAAAAATTCGATGAACAATTTTTATTTTTATTTTTTTCATTTAACCATGTTTCTATATGTATAGTACAACCTAGAAAATCGTGTTTTGAATTTAGTTAGATCATGTGTATTAAAAATGATTACTTCATCAATATAATTGAAATGGTGTGACATGTTCAAATGGTTTTTATGAAGGCAAAATGGTCAAACACGCATTTTATTTCTAATTGTACATGTCTATTGACAAAGCTAGTTTTTTTGGTCTTTGATAAGTTGCACAAGCTTGATCATGACATTGGATTGCTAACTTGACACCATTCTACACACATTTGACATAAATCTCATATTTTATTGGTTAGTTGATTTGTGTATAGACATATCCAATGGATTAAAATGGCATGAACCAATGGTAAGCTTCCATGTGATTCTAGCTTTCATATGCTATGTCTACCCAAAGTTGTTCTTCTAAAGATATATTCTCTGCAATTGATTTATAACAATATTTTCCAATTTAGATGTGTATGTACAAGCAATTTGATTTAAAGATAGTTATTTATGATAGAATTAAGATATAATGTGGCAAGACGACACTAGGATGGCAAACCTATCTATCCATTGTCAAATTTCACAAATGCTTTTTATGTCCATGATTGTAATGGAAGTGGACAATGTGCTTGTTTATGATTGGAATGGGTAAAACTCAAGAGCCATCTATATGATTCCTCCATTTCACCTAGGCTTCATGGCAATATAATTTTTAAGATGTATACAATCAATATTTGTTTTTTATTACTTAAGCAGGGAAAGGGTCCTGATCCCTCACAAAGATAAAACATCAAGTAGCAACAAAACAACAACTAACATCACATAGCTAGGAGCCCAACAAAATTCATGAAACTAACTACCTATCAAGTAATCAAAAACACTTAAACCAGAAACCCAACCTTCTCCAAAGAGGCTATCCACCCAAAATAATAGCATATAATCATAGACATTTGTATAGAAAACATATAAGAATACAATCAACTTATGTTAGCACATGGATGGCTCTAATTGTTCTAAAGACTAATGCATAGGAGTTCTAAGGAAGACACTAATGCAACGACTACTATGTGGCATGACGTCTTGGGGTGGTGAAGATGGTGGGCGAGTTCAAAATATATTATAATACCACTTATTAAAACAAGTCAACTATGACATGTCTAGTTCCCATTAAGAATAAGAATACTAATATAATAAGATATCTTGGATTTTCATTTCCTTCTCTTTTCTCCCTTGGAGTATAGCACCTATAATGTAAAAAAGAGAATTTGGGATACAAGCAACACAAGTACTTGATTTCTACTCGTGGACGGATAAAGTATATAACAAAAGAGGGTGGTTTTTTCTATCTAAAATGAGAAGATGTCAAATGGTAGCTCTCTTTCTCCATTGTAGACTATGAATGGTTCAAATGATAGGTTGAAGAAAATATGAAGATAGATGAATGTGTGGATGTGTATGGTAGTCCAAAGATAGAAGAAGACAAACAAAAACATTACAAAGTCTTACTCTTGTGCTCGCCTGACATAAGCATCCAGTCACTCAAAATTACGTCAAAATTACAACTCGCCCACAACTTCCTCGTTTTTCCCTCTTAAAATGGCAAACAAGGCCAAGGCATTCAAAGGACATTAATGACTCCACTCAAAGACACTGTTAGCAAATGATTATGCTTCCTTTCTACAGTATAGATAATGTGAGATGTTGAATTCTAACAAAGACTTTTTGGCTTTCAATTCATTTGTTATTGAATTGCATGTGTGAATTGATTTATCTCTATTTGCGGCTGACAAACTCTAGATAATTTTAATCGACACCAGATGTACTTTTTAAAATATGATACGTTTGAAATCTCTATATGATTTAACATGTCATTTTCCTTGTAGTAGTAAGTCTCTACTTTGGTGAGAGTTGTTGTTATGGCTGACAAACTCTAGATAATTTTAATCGACACCAAATGTCATTTTTAAAATATGATACGCTTGAAATCTCTATATGATTTAACATGTCATTTTCCTTGTAGTATTAAGTCTCTACTTTGGTGAGAGTTGTTGTTATGGTTAATATCCTTCAAATCTGTGTTATCTTTTATAATATAAATTAAGGAATGTTGAAATATTAGGATAGGCAAGAAATTTGTGTTAGTTTAATAATAGATAAAATAAGGCAAAAAAATTGTTTAATTATATATTTTTTAATGATAGTATTGTTGTTTCAATGTTTTTTATTTCTTATTGGTTTTGATTAAGGATAAACAGGTTTTGAGGGGACCTGAAACCCCATACAACAGGTTTTGAAGGGATCTGAAACCCTCAAATTTTACCAGGATTTGGAACCCACAATACCACGCTTCTAAAAGGTGAGATCATCAGAAAACCAGTAGCCAAATCACAAACAAGGCGGAAAACCACCCCAAAAACAAGAAAAAGGGTTTTACAGAGGCTCCCTTAACCTACACACAACACCATGGGTGTTTCTAGACACCCATACACCCATAACCTTTAAATAAGTCAGATTACAATAGGTTGGCATACAAACACAATATGGACACAAGGGGTTTTGAAAGGCTCCCCTAACCTTCATCATGGGTTTTTAACTGGCACCCAAAACCAGCACAAAAGGGTTTTCCAAGGCTCCCTCAACCTGCAACAAAAAACTCTAGATGCCTAAGGAAAACCAGTCCTTAACCAAAAACAAAGACAACTACTAGCCGAACTGGACCCTTGAAAACTAGCAGCAACCTACCTGCCTATGGAATTAATCAGGCTCCCACAATCTAAAATTAAAAAACCATCTGATTGGTTCCAAACGGAAATAGGAGGGATTTGAGAGGGTCCCTCAACCCACAAAAAAATATGGGAAGTAAGGACATAGAGGACCCAGACCTTGCCATGAAGAGACACATGAGAGAAATGAAAGACAACTTCAACCAACAACACAAGCAACAACACCATCTAAAAGGCCTCCTCACACCATCTCCCCACCTCAATAGGGAAGAGGTCCACCTCAATAAGACAAGAGAGAAGGCGGAACATCAGCCCCGAGAACCCTCTAGCAACAAGCTGAAACCCAATTGCTCCCAACCACTGAATCTCCACCTCTATAGGAGAAAGGGCCACCTCAGACAGGCAAGGAGAAGAACAACCCAGAAGCCCAAAGATTTCAATCATAGCCCAACACAGAGAAAGTCCCTCCACCTCAATAGGAGGACAAACCAAATCAGAGAAAAAAAACCCAAGACACTCGATCTCCCAAAAAGAAAACCTTAGCAGCACTAGATTCGGCCTCAAGGGCACAAGGCATCCCAAAGAGAGAAGGAAAACCCAACACGCACAAAAGAAGAGACTAGAAAAACCACCTGGGTCCCAAACAAGAGGAACCACCACTGCACCCAAGGAGGGAAGATCCATCAAAACAACATCAACCTCAGCAACACCATGCTCAGAGACCCCAAGCTGACATCATGATCGACAACACCTAATACCCCTAGAGAAGAAACCCCCTCCACCACCATCACACGACAAAGCAAAGACAAGCATGGAAAAAACATCATCTTGCCTGAGGTCAAACCCACACACTACAAAAAGAGGCCAAACACTCAAATCCAACTTGAAAGAGGCCTCCACACCCACAAATCCACCATGCAGGCCCATGAAAACCCTGTAACCGCCTGCCAAGAATAATGAATCCATGCCAACCACTTCACCACGCCCAGCCTTGACACTCACCATATTGCAGAATACAGGACAATATGCAGAATGACGAGAAAATATCAAACCCACACTAGTTTAATTTTTTTGAGTTGATTTTCAATAGATAAAGAATTTTAAAAAAAATTAGTAGTTTTCAGTTTGTTCTAAATTTCTTCACAATTTTCCTCTTACACAAATATATAATATTCAATTGTCTTAACTTAATGACTAGTGCTTTACTATCTTTATAGATCCTTCTAGCTATATAGACAAAATTAGTATCTAAAACAGGTTAAAATAAAGCATTTGACGAGGATTTAATTGTTGAATACATGAATACATTTGTATTTTTATAATCAATTAATGATTTTTCATTTGAAATTGTGTGCCACTATATTTTTTCATATATTTGCACACCGAAAGACAACCATATATATTATTTAAACAAAATAAAAGAAAAATAATTGTGAATAGTCATACAAATAAAATTGACTCATTTGCATTTCCATAGTATATGTTTGAATGATTCAATTTTACATGTGAAAGCATATGATGGGTGCCTAATAGTGAGAACATTCCCCCAACCACATGAATTTGTAGAGAAGTAGCTTCTAATATTCAAATTTCATAGAGATGAGTAGGAAAATTTTAATTTGGAGTTTGAGGCCTTTTATTTTTATTTTTAATTAATCCATTGATTAATGTTTAGGATAAGAATTAGTAGTTAGTAAACATATGTGCAATATTTATTAATGTGATTACTTTGTCTAGCCGATTATTGAGTCAGATGTGCAATATTTTCTAATGTGATTTTCATTCTAACAAAGCACCCATAAAATTTATCTCTTGTAATGATCAAATTAGTTCTAACTTTCAATGAATTTCTCAACACAACTTAGAATTCATGTTTTAGAGAGAATATTTGATCTAGAAATAATGTTGATAGAAATGATAAAAAAAATCTATTAAATTGAATAATATTGTAATAAAATATTGAGGTAGATGAATGAAATATTCAAGTTCATATTTTTTTTTGTATTTTATTACTATTTAATATTGAAAAATAAATTTGTATTTAGTTTACTATTTCGTTTATGCACTAAAATAATGAATAATACTATAATGAGGTTGCTAACCTTGAGCATAATACAAGTCTTTGAAAATAGTGTTTGTGCTCTATCAAGAAAAGAAAACTACAATGAGGTATTTGCTGGAGAACATTACATTTGTTAATTAGTTTTTAGTTACTTTAGATTAATAAATAAAATAATGTTAATAATTGGATAGTCAATTGTTAGAAGCTATGAAAGTTTTGTACGGGATATGCAAGACTATAAAAAGTCTACTATGCAGCAATATAATATCATCCCAATTGAATCAATTGAATATCAATTTCAATATGAAAACTTTGTTATGATTTTCCTCTTTTGGGCTCTCATATGGTATCAGAGAGTGATGTACACTCTTGTGCATGTCCGTGAAGAAGATAGAAGATAGTATGACCCCGAATCAAGGTTTTCTTTGAGGAGAATGTCTATATAATATGGTCTAGTGTGTGAGACATCCAATGATACAATTATCATTGTGTAGTTCGTAATTTTGAAGAATAAGAATCCATTGATTGCAGCAATAATGGTTCGGAGGAGATACATTTCCCTGCATGGTTAAGTTGTAGAGCATGGATAATTGTCTCATGGTTGGATATTAATGGTGTATGCATCTAATTCATTTGTTAGCCTTGTTTGAATGTCCTCTTATAATACATCTACAGTATTCACATTCCACCATTCGCTTGCACATCACAACTAACATTGTGTGTGTTGAAAATAGTGTGAAAAGGTCCATATTTCCACTACCATAATCAAATTCTATGTGAAATGAGTGAAGGAGATTCTTAAGATAGAGGAAGGTGGTGATCAGAATAAAATTTGAAAGTATTATTATATATTTTCTTAGTTTTTCTATATGTTAGTAAATGGCATTTTTGAAGGCCTTCAGGGCATTTTTAGCCCCTGCAACTAGTGTGCATTTTCTTTCAAATCCTTGTCTACATCTCTTGGAGACCTTTCCAATGAGATCAACAGCTTTTAATTTCGAGTCCCGTGCAGAAAGTTATGTCTAGTTGAAGTTAGGATAAAATTTTATATAGTTTTTTGAAAATTTCGTAGTTTTTAGATTTTATTATGCAATGAATAAATGTGACTATTCGACTTCGATTCTCAAGAGGTTCTTGTGACCCCTGGAATCTCATGAACTACTATATTTTTGATTTTCGAATGGAATAGATCACTTTTTGGCTTGCTTCAATTCTGTCTTATTTTATTCATCCACAACACCGCAGGTTCTCACTTAGGTGTTGTCATCCGAATCCATAATTAAAATCAGGTGATGAAGAGCTTTTTTGTTTTTACAAAGGGCAAGAGCCAATAATAATATTTATATTAATAAATATTAGAATTTACGTATACATATAGAGAAAAACAAGGAGGAGAAGAAGAGTCATACCCTCCACCTAATTGAAGCTACCCCTTAAAAAAAGTTCCCTCATAGCTTTTGAAAAATTAACAAGAAATTCTAAATCGAGGAGATACCAAGACCCATTAGAACTGAAGCTAGTCTTGATGCCACAACACCCAGGGAAGCGAATTTCTTTGCCCATAACCAGTCAGCTCCACATCGACTGGATAGGCCAGTCCACCTCCATACACGAGATGGTGAACACCTCAGGCAAAAATAAAAGCTAATTATTACCCTGCGGGAGAATGACATGAGCATTACCCTGCATATTGATACATAAAGCCATGAAGTGGGATAACATAAAGCAGAGCAGCTAAGGGAAAAGAGTTTGAGATCTATGGTGTTAATAGAGGCCATCAACACATGCAACATTAATTCCAATTCCCTATAATCATACAAACAATCCATTCTTAGACACAGACTTCATTTGAAAAATCTAGGTGGCCACCCCTCAAACATACTTTCCACAAAACCAGTCATGTCATAGAGGATGCTAGATCATGTGAAAACTCATAACCTTTAATTTGAAGCAGCTCATGCGCACACTGGCCAAATGTGAATGACACCCACCATGTCTTGGGAAAGAAAACAACCGCCAAAATATGTGAAGGTGATGAAGAGTTGGATAGACGTAGATAAGCCAACTTTAGGTGTTCTGTGATATTTTTTTGAATAAATGAGTTTTATAATGTAAAGGTGTTAAAAAATGTTGCAAAAGAAGTCATAAAGGGTGAACTGTACTAAATCAAACATCTACTATCTTCTGGGAAGATCGTCTGAATTATAATAAAATTCATTTTCAAACCATGCTTTCGAGCTCTTGGGTTCTCATGTTGGTGTGAATATTGGCAATTGAAGGAGTCGATGTTGCTTCTTAAAATTAGAAAAAGTTAAACTCTGGCATTGCAAAAGGAAGGTATCTAAAAAATTTGGCGGTTTCTTTGCTTGTGTGTAAATTCTCTTCTCAATTGGATTTTAGAGAATCATAGTTTCCCATCTTCTAAAATTGGGAAAGAGATAACCTATTGGTATTTTACAATACTCAACCCTAAACCTAAATCTATATAAACAAAACTTTCCCACCGCTTGAAAGATTTTTGCACTAGATTATTAGCATACAAAGGTTGTAGCTTCTTGTTTTGTGTTATTTTGGTGGAGTCTTCCAGTGTACTATGTAAGATGTATATTTGGATGTGGAAGTGGTTGCCTCATGGTCAAACAAGAGAACTTTCTAATGGCCTTAATCAAGAAACTGTGCAAGCTAAGTAGGAAGCTCTTTCAGGTGAAAAACCAAAAAGTAGTTAAATCTCACCTTGCAATGATGACATCGATGAAATATTTGTACTTTAGAGAGTAGAGAAATGAGATATTGAAGGTTGCAGGAAAATGGAGGTAGGAGGACACCTATCATCCTAAGCTAGCTTCTCACTCAGTGGTGATTTATTGAATGGGAAGCACCTTTCACATTTGTGTCCCTAAAAAAAGAGGAAACTTGGCATTATGTGTCCATTGAAGAAGCAAGGGGGGCTAGGTTTCTTGTGGGTGCACTTAGTATATTCACATTTGGTTGGTGATTTGTATAGCAGTTGAGGAGACAACAGAAACACTTGGGAGATGTGGAATTTTAGAGGAAATGAGCCTGATTGTGCATGGAGGATGGGAACAATTTTATGTTCTCTCATGTTGTGCAAATGGTTGCAAGTTCTACAATCAGAAGATCTATTGATGTAGTCAGTTTGGCGAGTGAGGAGGATTGGTGAAAACACATCATCAAAGTCTCTCGAAGGGTTGTGTTGAACCCTTGCAATGTTCCATTCTTGTTTTAATTAATGTAAAAGGCAAGGAATGTGGGAGAATATTACATTGGTCAGTTAGTTTTTAGTTAGTTTAGATTATTAAATAAAATAATGCTAGTAATTGGATATTTAGCTGTTAGATTCCCATATGTAGGTTTTGGAAGTTTTGTATTATAAATGAAAGGCTATAAAAAGCCTATTACACAACAGTGTAATATCATCCCAATTGAATCAACTGAATATCAATTTCAATATTAAAACTTGGATCTAGTTTTTCCCTTTTGTGCTCTCAGTATTAACCATCATGTACTAAGAAAAGAAAATAATATCAATAAACTTTTATGTATGCCATATATACTAATAACCAAATTCTTCCTTCTTCCTCCTAATAATAAGATACCAATTTAAAAGGAAAATTCAACATAGGTATTACACATATTAAAATATAGGGTAAACAATGATTAACAAAATATGTTGTAGTATTTTCCATAAGAAGTAATGTTCCTTGGCTAATCCTAGTTTGGTTTAGGTTTGCCTCTATTTCCACTAATAGTTCTTACCTTAGATTATATATGCATGAAAATATACTAGCTGATTCTAAATTTAGGCCATTTACTCCTCTAATAAGCATGTTCAAGGTCACATGAAATATATTTTTAAAAAATACTAGAATCTTTGGTCACTTACACAAGATTTGTTCTCAACCATGTGATGGACTTAAATGGTTTTAGTTGATGATTGAGATATTCAATTCCTTAGTATAGAATATTAAAAATTCTCTACAAAAACTGATTTCATAATTCTTGTGGCATTTCATATATTGATTTATTTATTTTCTAGATAAACTATTGCATTAGCGCAACACCCATCTATAATAGGAAATAAAAGGTACATAATAGTTTGACATAACATGTTCTACCCTTCCATTTTGAGAAACTCTTATCAATATAAGTATCACTAAACCTGCTCCATCATATCCTCCATGCTACAAAATCAAAGGTTTTACATGGATGTCATTGTATCTTTCACTGTATTAGTAAAATGGTGAGATGAACTAGGACCTATCTATGTGTAAAAATATGTGGAATTAACTAATCAAAGGCATAAACACACATCAATGAGACATTGTATCAAGGAGACCAATTAATAAACAAAACCAATCAATACTCTCCAATGGCATCCCATTGTCCTCTATCTTCAAGTACCTTGTAGATTTGGAGATGTGGCTCTCAACAACGTAGATCTCAAGATGACAACCTGAAGAATGAGTAGCTATTTGATATAAATGAAATGCATGATTACTATGCCATGATTAAATGAACAAGATGCTACAATTATACTATATGAAATGCTATTATGCTGGTATGCTAAATGAGAATGGTAGAATTGTAAAATTAAAGATCACTAATGTAAGATTAAAAAATCAGCCAAGGGAGAGGGAATGGATGCAAATTGAGACCATTTATAGATTTTCCAAGGCAAGAGGTGAGGTGGCAGGATTCAATGGTTGAGATTTAGCCTTAAGAGATGAACGGTGAGAGATGAAGAGGTTAGAGGGAATCAAGGAGACATGACACTTGTCATCTTTAGGAAAAGTGACATAGAGGAATTTCTAAGAGGGCCACACTTGTCCCACAAGTGAACAAGTGGCATAGAGGAAGAGGACGTGAGGCAATGATGCCATGTGTCCTCAAGAGAGGGTAACCAACCTATAGGAGGTTAGGATAAGGAAGTTGGAGAGGATAGGGTTAGTTAAAACTAAAGTTAGATTTGGTGGGTTAGGTTAGAAAGGGGTTAGGTTAGGTGGTTGAGGATTAGGAGTCATGTGACAATTTGAATTAAAAATGCAATTTTAATGGGAAGAAATAATTAAATAAAATAAATTATTAAATTTATTTATTTAATTAGAGAAAATGGAAGAAATGAATTATGATAGGAAGAATTAAAGAAATGAACTATATAAATAAATATTTCAATTTATTACTAATTAATTAAATAAATTTGTATTTAATGAATTCTCTCCAGGGCAATTTTTTAGTGTATATATTGTGTCCCTCTTTGAAGCAATGTGTTAGGGATACATTGGTTCAAAGAAAAATTCACTCGATGCCCAGTTGCTCTACATACTGATAAAAGTGTCATTTTTTTCCCTTGATAACACTGATTGTTGAGTGCTGATGTGTGTATGCCTCCTCAGGAGATGAATCAAATATTTTTTCAACTTTTAGGATTTTTTGTTGATTTTTAAAATTTTTATGATTTTTCAAAAAAAATTAATTTTTTTAACTAATTCATCTCTCGATAGAAATGATGAATTATGTTGTCGATTAATTAGATTGATCAAGTGGAAAAATACACCCTACTTAATTACCCTCCTTTTTAACCCCTTAAAAGGGTAAAAAGTGAAAAAGATTGCTCATTTGAATTCATTTGTGCATTGCGTTTGAATAAAAAATATCTCAAGCAAGATCGTGATCCCATACCATACTCATTGATTCAAGTGAGTTAGGCGATACCAACAACCTACCGCATATGGGACCCCGGTATGTACCTCAAAAAACCTCTTTCTGTTAAATTTTTAAAAAAAATTGCAATTTTTTCATGATTGAAACACAAAATATTTCGATTTAGCACATTTGAATTTAGTTTTAGCGCATCTAATTACTATTCTAGTGCATGTCTAGGCCATAATTTTAGTGCATAGGAGTGTTATGTATGTGCATAGATAGGGTTTTGTAGCGCATCTATGGATTTGGCACATATGTGTCATGTTTTAGTGCATTGATAGACTGTTTTAACGCATAGGAAAGATTAGTGCATAGAAGCACTATTTTAGCGCATAGATAATTTTTATAGCGCATTAAGTATTTTACCACATAAAAATACTATTTTAGCACATCAACATTAGAACGATGTAAAATTTGATTTTTCTCCTTGATTTTTAAATTTTTTGATTGCAACAACTTTTGTCATGTTGATTTTTGATAAAATAAATGATGATTGATTTTATGATGAATGAGAATCAATGATAGATGCTCAATGAGATTGATTGAAATCTCACCTGAGTTGATTATATTGATAGAGAAACCGATTGATCAAATGTTGATTTGCGATATGTTATGAATGTAGGAGAATTTAGGAGTACTATAGTCTCGAGAGTGATACCCAAAGACTTGGAGATTGATTTGCCATATGGTGCAGGACAATTTAGATATCATTGCTAGATGCAGATTGTCTTCTTTGGTTGAGATGCCCCAGTATAGGATTAATAGGGGATTACTGACTACATTGACAGAGAGGTAGCATAGCGACACCAACATTTTGCACTTGGCTACTGGTGAGATGATAGTCACTCCTGAGGATACCTATCAGATCCTGAAGATTCTTGTGGTCAGAGATTTGGTCCCATATGATCACACCGAGGAGGGAGGTATAGAGGCTTTGAGGTAGATTTTCGATGATGATGAGATTAGCGGTTATGAGATCCCATGGCAAGAGATGGTGGATTTTTACAAGCCATTGCCATCTATGTTATTTGGTTTTGTTGGAGATTTCCTATGTCCCAACCATAGGTTGAAGGGACTCTAAGTCAGTTGGGGATGCATTCTCAAGAGCATGATTACAGAGGGTAATTGATATGTGTGGGGTGTTGGCAACAACAATGAAAGAAAAATGAGAGGGGGAAAGTGAATCAATTTTCACCAAACTAAACAAATTAAGCACAATCTCAGATCTGATGAACTGCAACAAGAATAAAGATAAAGACAATAACAGCAACACATATAACACCATTATTTTTGACGTGGAAAACTCGGTTAAGGGAAAAACCACAATGGGAACCTACCCACAATAAGATGATACTCTACAATAGTATGTGTAAATATTACAATGGGGAATGCACATGCATTCAAGCACACTTCCTAGAGCTCACTGCTCAAAATATGATGACCCAAAAGGCTCCAACCCTCGGGGAAGGTTCACTACCTTACAATAATATTTGGACTACAATCTGAATTACATGAACTGCAAAGATAACATCTGCTCATGCCTGATGACAGTTCCAATTAAGCTCATTTGTCTGCCATCAATGAAACTTCTCATTGTAGAAGTTACAACCATCTACACAACATGAGAGAACATGAAGGTTGTCCCACCCTCCATGCAAAATGAGACACATTTCCTTCAAAGTTCCATATCTCCTCTGAGTGTGTCTAATGCCTCCTCTAGTTCTACACATGAGACACCTTTCCTTCAAAAGTTTACATCTCCTCCAAATGTATATAATTTCTCCTCAACTACTATACAAATCACCAACCAAATGTGAATACACCAATTAAATCCACAAGAAAACTAGCTCCCTCTTTCTTCTTGAAAGGACACATAGTGCCAAGCCCCCTCTTTTCTTTAAGGACATAAATGTGAAAGGTTCTTCCCATGGAATAAACCATCCCTAAGAGAGAAGCTAGCTTGGGAGATAGGTGTCCTCCTACCTCTATTTGATTCCAACCTCCAATATGTTATCTTCTCTACTCTCTAAAACACAAATATTTCATCAATGTCATCATCATGAGGTGAGTTTTCACTACTTCTCACTTTTCACCTGGAAGAGCTTCTTTCTTAGCTTGGCACATTTTCTTGATGAAGACCATTGGCTTCCTCTTCAAATCTCGTTGGAACCTTCTTCTAAAATAATCATGAAAGAGCTTAACAAGATCATCCTAAAACATAATGAGTTCAATACCTTTGAAAGTAAACTTCTTGAAAGTTCTCTTCTTTGACTACGCAACAGCCACATCCACATCCAAATATATATCTACCATAGTATAATAGAGGACTCCACCAAATTAAGATGAAACAAGAAGCTACAATATTTAATACGATAATAATCCAGTGCAAGAATCTTTCAAGTGGTAGGAAATTTTTGTTGAAATGGATTGATGGAATTTTTCTTGGAGTGGATGGATGGATCATACAATATGTAGAGAACTAAATGAATTGAAATAGAACTCAATTTTGCACAATAGAATTTTTTTTTCATTGATCACAATACAAATACGTTGATTACATGGCAAATACATATTGCAAACACAAAGATGTATTTGCAAAGGACCAACTTATGCTACAACATACAAAGCAAGTGTTATTGATTGGTCAAGAAATAAATTACAATCGCTTATGTTTAATTATAATACCCAAAGATAGTTTACATTACAAACTTGTACTATATGAAACTGAGAAGATAAGAAAATAATAAATATCAAAAACATACAAGGTGTCAACAAAAGAGACATCCAAAATGTGGACGAAAGCTTTTTCTTTAAATGAACAACTTGACAATTTGCTAATATTTGATGGCTAAAATTAATGTCTACCAGCAAGTTTTGTTTATATAGGTTTAGGTTTATGGTTGAGTGTTGTAAACCACCAATAGGAAATCTCTTTCTCAATTTGACAAGATGGGAAACTGTGATTATCTACAATCCAATTGAAAAGAGAATTTATACACATACACAAGGAAAGAAATCACCAAATTTTTCGAATGCCTCTCTTTTGCAATGTGAGATTTTAACTTTTTTTAATTTCAAGTAGCAATATTTACTTCTCTTATTGCCAATCTTCACACCAACATGAGAATTCATCTTCTTGAAACCATGGTTTGAAAATGAATTTTATTATAGTTTAGGAATTCTACCCAAACTAGAAGATAGTAGATGTTCAATTCAACAGATTTCACTCTATATGCCTTCTTTTGCAACCTTTTTTAACACCTTTACATGGCCAGCCTTAAACCACACATAATAAGAAACATGTATTAAGCCTAGAGAATGCTAGTTCACTCTGAGTGTTTAACACTTTTAAGCCTAGAAGTGTTTACTTAGTGTGACCACACACCTTAAGCAACATATTAGCCCTAGAAAATGTCAGTCAACTCTAAGTGTTTAACACTTTTAAGCCTACAAGTGTAAGCTTAGTGTGTGTTATTTAAGTCATTCCCCTTTACATTACAATACTTGTTCATTCAAAAAAAAAATCACAAAAAACCAAAAGTTGGCTTATCTACATCTTTCCAACTCTTCATCACCTTCCTCTATCTTAGGAATCTCCTTCACTCACTTCACATAGAATTTGATTATGGCAATGGAAATATAGATCTTTTCACACAATTTTCAACACACACAATGTTGTGATGTGCAAGAGAATGGTAGAATGCGAATATTGTAGATGTATTATAAGAGGGAATTTAAATAGGGCTAACAAATGATTCAGATATATACACCATTAATAGCTAGCCAAGAGACTTGTATCCATTCTCTACGACTTAATAATGCAGGAAAATGTATCTCCTATGAACCTTCAATGTTGCAATCAATGAATTCTTATTCTTCATAATTGTGAACCATACAATGATAATTGTATCATTGGAAGTCTCACATACCAGACCATATTATACTAGCGCACATGCATAGGAGTATAGGTCGAGCTCTGATACGCATATAAGAGCGCAAAAGGGGAAAAAGAGAACAAAATTTTAATATTGAAATTGATATTCAATTGATTCAATTGGGATGATAATGCATTGATATATATTAGAGTTTTTATAGTTTTTCTTTTCCTATACAAAACTTTCAAAACCTACTTACGAGAAAAACTCCTAACAACTAACTATTCAATTATTATTATTTTATTTATTAATATAAACTAATTAAAAATTAATTGACAAATGTAATGTTTTTCAACAAATATCTCATTGTAGTTTTCTTTTCTTGGCAGGACACAAACACTATTTTCAAAGACTTGGATTATGCTCGAGGTGAGCAACCTCATTATAATATTATGCATTATTTCAGTGCATCAACGAAATAGTAAATTAAATATAAATTTATTTTTCAATATTAAATAGAAGCAAAATATATAAAACAAACATGAACTTGAATATTTAATTCATTTACATCAATATTTTGTTACAATATTATTGAATTTATTACAATATTTTCATCATTTCTATTAACATTATTTATGGATCAAATATTTTCCATAAAACATGAATTCTAAGTTGTGCTAAGAAATTTATTGAAAGTTAGAACTAATTTGATCATTACAAGAGAGGGATTTTATGGTTGCTTTGTTAGAATAAAAATCACATTAAAAAATTTCGCACATATGATTCAATAATCACCTAAAAAGGCTTATTGTTTCATAATAGAGGGGTTTAGGAAATCACCCTGAACAATATTCCAACCAAAAAACACTTTCTCTAGCAACATGCCAGCCAAGGAAACAAAAAACAAACAACAAGTTTTGAAAGGCTTCTCACAACTTACCTAAAGCACCTCCTTTTACAAAAAAATGCTCCAAAAAAAGATGAGACCACAAAGGTCTCAGAAGCAACAAGTTTTGGAAGGAACCCAACAACCCCAAAAGGATGAAACACCTAGCCACACCAGAGAAGAATAAAGAAGAGCAGTCATGGAGTGGACTAGGAACCAACCCACAAAAGAAATCGTAGGAAGACAATGGATGGTCACACCCACAAAAGGATATGAAAATCACAGTAAAACCTTCCCTGGGAATTGGGCATTCCAATAGGTGACCAATATCTCTCTCTGTAGATGTTCATTTACTTGTCAAACCAGGGGACGTATACTTTAAATGGCGCAGCAAAATATATGTACTAGGAACTCATTTTGGTCAAATCTTAGCAGAAATACATACTGGAAAGAAATTCTACCTACGCTACAGGAAGGTAATGCAAAGCTCTTTAACTCAACTATGATTTGATTAAAACAGAAATCATGATAACTACAACTGAAACACAAACTATGAACTGGCCTTATGCTGCAGGAACAGGCACAGTGATGGATTCCTTGTGCTGCAGGAGCAATGTAAAGCTGAGTTTGTATAAAAACTTTAAAGATGAAAGCAAACTGAAGCTTAACAGGAAAGAACAACTAACTAACTAGCTACAGATACCTACTAAGTGGGCCCCCTTAGCAAGCATCTCCTGATTACGCAGATGCTAAACTCAGAACTTCATTGAACTTTATTCATAAAAACAGAATGATAAAGATTGTTTTGTTCATATGGAAACTAACAACAAACTCTGTCTCTCGTTAAACAAATTATGTCTTTCATTATCATATTGATTCTTACATGATATCTACTACTCTGATTCTATCTTATTCTAACTCTCCTCTCTCCTTTTTTCGCACAGGAGGAGAACTTTATTTATAAACAAGATAGCAACTAACTAACTAACTCCATCAAGGAAAGACGTGGCAGTAAAATATATCCCCGAATCAAGGAACAAACTCCATAAATGAATTTATGCATTCAACCCGATCCAGAGAGAATCTAGCGCTCCACTCTTTCCAGATTAACTGTCATTAAAATTCTTTCCCATGGTTTCGGTCAAAGAGTCCTCGCTGGAGCTCCCTCGAAGTCGTGCAGGAAATGGACTTTACTGCAAGGCCAAGATCAGCTGCGCTTGACTCGATCATTCTTCAACAACCTACGAAACAAAAGGTAACAGGCAACAGAAAAAGGCGTATGGCACATACATGATATCTATTCATTAATCACACATTTAAATCTACTTCATCATTCAAAAACTGTATACGATATACCAGTCATTTTAGGGAGTCAACGGGGCAATAAATGCAATCAAGTCAACACAATGAGCTGCAGGAATATAAAAGTATCTTGCTACAGGATATCCCAAAAAGGTTTCAACAAATTCTGAACATCCATGAAATAACAAAAGTAAAGGCATTTAAAAGTTTATCATAACATCCAAATTATGAGCATATTTTAAGCTCATCAATGGACAACAAGGAAGAACTAGTCCAAGAAGAAAATGGCTTCCCTTGAAGAAAGTTTGACACTATCAAGGAAGAAAGTAAGAAGGTAGCAGAGCCCTCTCTAATTAGATGATCACAAGGTAACCAGCCATTAGCATGAAACCACATCCAACCCACTCTTGACCACATCAAAGCTCCTTCAAAGGAAAAACCATGTTCTCCTAAACAACGAACTAATCCCAAAAAGAGTCCTCAACCATCCCCCACATCTGAACCCACCAAAGGTGAAGCAAACACCAGCCCAAAACTCTTAACACCTTCAAATGATGGGGGGAGAAGAGAGAAAATTCAAAGATATTTGAAGGTGACAACATCCTCCATCAGTAGTAGCAATCCAACACCAAAGTAGACACATAGAAAATAGAGCTATCCCTAGTTAAACACCCGCAAAGTAACCAACACTTGGAACCTATCCAAAGTCCACCCACATCAGCATAAAGAGAGCTACCACTAGGAATCATGTCACCATCCAAAAGAACAAGCAAACAAATCCCACAAACACCCATTGAAGAGAGAAACCTTAGCTAGCACCACAGCTTCAAAAGTCACCTCTATAGGGTCTCCGAAAGGAGTAAAATAACAAACACATTCACCTTCCAAGTAGAATGGGGGAGCTAAAAGACAAGATCTCTGAGTGGGAGACAAGGCTAGCACACCCAAGAGACCCATAACACCAAAGGACACCCCCTTGCCTAGCATAAAAGTCCCCCTCCAGAGGGCCATAAAAACATAGCAAAGGAGCCCAAAATAGACAATCACAAAGTTTATGTAGGAGGAACCTAGCAGCAAGGGCCACAACCTACTTCACAGTATCAACAATCATCGATTTGAACCACCAAGAATGAGCAGCTGCATTGGCGAGCAACAATGACACCCACACCCTTGGGAGCTTCACGGTTCCGCAGAACAAAGTGACGGGAAGACACCAGATGTAGAGAGGGTCGGGAAGGCACCATGAACAAGTAGGAATCTCCACAAGAACCCCACAGAAGAGAGGAATCGCTTAGCCATGGTGGTAAGATACAATGATGTGGAAAGAGGGGTAAGGACCAAGACAACCCCAAACAACCAATAAACAATACCACACCTTAATTCAACAATGACAGTAGTGAAGAAACCCTCACGAAACACAATAAGAACCATCCATGTGTTAACAAATGTCGATAGTACACATCTTATAAATACCGCGTTCAAGCTGAGCTGAAATGGAGGATTCATATAGATGGCTCTTGAGTTTTATCCATTCCAATCGTAAATAAACACATAGTCTACTTGCATTGCAATTATGGATATAAAAAGCATATTTGATCCTAAGCAATGGATAGTTAGGTTTGCCATCTGTGTGTTCTTGTCATATTATATCTTTAATCTACCACAAATGATTATCTTTAAATTGTATTGCTTACACATACACATCTAATTTGGAAAATATTGCTATAAGTCAATTGAAGAGAGCATACCCTTAAAACAACAACTTTCACTAGACATAGCATATGCAAGCTAGAATCATATGGAAGCTTGCTATTCGTCCATGTCATTTCAACCCATTTGAAATGTTTATGCACAAACCAATTAATGAATACAAATATGATATTTATGTCAAATGTGTTTAGAAGGATGTCAAATTAGCAATACTGAAATCATGATCAAGTTTGTGTAGCTTACCAAAGATCAAACAACCTAACTTTATCAATAGACTTGTACAATTAGAAATAGAATGCTCATTGAATGAAGATGTTTTGGTTTGTTTCATTTTTTTACCATATTTATAAAACATATTTTCTAATATACAATGTTCAACTAAACTTAAAGCACTAAGCCACATGAAATTCTACGATTGACTCTTCATTGATGTGAAGACATGTGGAGGTATCCATGCTTGATCATAGAGTAATGAATTATTAACATCTTATTGAAGTGTTTAATTGTTTAGGTTGCACTATACATAAAGAAACATGGTTGAATGAAAAAAAAAAACAAGAAAAAAGGGAAAAATAAATGTTTGTTTTATCAACCTTTTACACTACAACATAACATAATGAGTATAAGGTAACTACAATAGACAATTTCAAGAATGATACCAACAATAAAAATAAATATTTACATTGAAAGATGTTTACACTAAATGCCCCTCTAATGATTTAAAAAAATAAAGTTTTTTCACTTGATTCGTGGTGGAATAAAGCATCTATAAAACCCCACAAGTATTATGAACAAACTAGTTCTCATCTCTCGATAATTTGAATGCAATCTAAATTTAGTACTTTAGAGAGAGGATTTTATGTAGAAAAGAGTCTTGAAAGAAATGATGAAATAATACAAATTTTATGAATCAAAATTACCACTCAAGTAACAATAATGTCACATCAGACATTGCCCACTTCAGACTTTCCTCCATTGAGGGAAGCGAACATAGTTTTGTCTGGACTCAATAATGCCATTGGAATTTCTTGGGCTTGTTTTCCGTTTCAAAACGGGAAATGCAATCAGAATTCCTGGTAGCGTCTGTTTAGAGAAGACTATGAAATGTTTTTTTGGTTTTTTGATCTTTGATCCTGCAGACTACTATATATATGTATGTGTGGTATCATCCATTACACCAAGCATTAGTCACTCTTCATATATTCTGCTTATTCCAGAACGTCTCATTTGAACTATTTTGATATTATAGTAGGTGTGGTGCTTAGTAATTAGCATGGAGAAAGAAATGTTTATGGATTTTAGCGTGGAGATCATAAGAACCTCCATCATTAAATCGCCTGTACCCACAAAAGAATGCACGCTCAAGGGCTCCAACATAGATCTCACTGTTCCTGCCATTAGTCCGGGGCACTTCTTTGTTTACAAACGAGTGCAAGATAAGACATACCAAGAGATGGCAAGCTCGACCAAGAAGGCACTCTCTGAGACACTAATACTGTTTTATCCCGTGGCTGGAAGGTTCATCACCAGCCATAATGGTGAGCCTGAGATAGAGTGGTAAAATCAAGGAGTGCCCTTCATTGAAGCTGAAGCGGGTGCAGCCATTAAGGATCTTGATTTCTCTCAGCCAAGTTTTAGTGCTGCCAAATTGACTCCTAAGAGGCACCCTCTCCAAGGAGAATCCCCTCATTGTATTCCTGTTCTTGCTGTACAGGTAAGTAAGTAGTTACTCACAACTTACGTCCTGCAATTCCATATTGGATACAGAACAAAATTAAATAGTATTGTTGAATATTAGTGAGAATATTAAGAAGCTAAGCGACCATGATTTTTTGCAGGTGACGAGGATGAAGTGTGGAGGAATTGTAGTGGGTTGTTGTTTTGATCACAGAATAGTAGATGGAATAAGCAGCACTATTTTCTTTCAAGCATGGACGGAGGCCGCTCAAGGTCTCTCATCTTCTATTATCACGCCTTGCTTTGACCGCTCACTCATCAATCCTCGACACCCTCTCAACACCGGTGCCATTGATAGCCATTACATGGCACTGCCTTTCTCTGCTCTCTATCGCACTGATCCTCCTCCACCCCAAATTGGGCGCATCTATCATTTGGATGCTCCTACGCTTCTCCAATTACAGGCTCTGGCTAACCAAAGTCAACAAAATCCCCCTGTTGGCAAACCCATAACAAAGATGGAAGCAGTCTCTTCCTATATCTGGAAACTTTTTGCTCGAGCCCAAGCTTTGACTTCTTCAGAACCAATCAGAATTGGTATCGCGATTGACGGGCGTGCATATCTGAACCTCCCTCCTTCCTACTTCGGAAACGTGATAGCAATTCCTTTCAAGGAGAGTTATGCAGAGCACATATTAGAGCAACCATTAAGCAAGATAGCAGAAATCGTACGTAACGTTATAAGTGCTTCAGCAAACAGTGAATACTTCAGGTCCGTCGTGGATTGGGTGGAGGAGAAGAGACCAGCAGCGATGTTAGTGAGAGTTTATGGGGAGGAAGGGTCTGCCGTGGTGGTGTCGTCGGGAGTGAGGATTCCATTGTATCAATTTGACTTGGGATGTGGTAAGCCTACGTTTTCAAGTGTATATTTTCCATGGGGAGGAACAGCAGGTTATGTGATGTTGCAGGCGAGTCCCCTGGGAGATGGGAATATGGTGGTTTATATGCACATGGCTGAGAAGGACTTAGATGCTATTGAAACTGGTCCTGAGTTTTTTTTTGTGAGGGTCAGTCAGATGAATTTCTGGTAGTACTAGGGAGTTTATAGTATAAAGATCCCCGAAGGATTTGTTAGCCTAGGAGAAAATAAAAATCTGGAATCTCTGTTAGCAGCAGATAGAAAAAAGAATGGAAAGAATGGCAATCTGAATATAATTTGTATTCCAATAAAAAAACTGTACATCCAAAATAAAATAAACAAGCAGATATAAAGAGGAGGCAAAAACAGTTGTAAACTGTTATACAAAACTGCCAGAACAGAAAAACCTAATAAATAAACTAATGAAAAATTAATCTAAATAAAACTAAACCCGTGAAGAGAAATAAACCCGTGAAGAGATATTAACATCCCCCCCTTAAACTGAAGGGGTTAAGCCAAGCATTTCTCTGAACATCTCAAACTTTTCTCTGCCCAAAGTCTTGGTAAGAATATCTGCTGGTTGATCTGCAGTGGGGCAATATTTAAGGTATATGGTGCCATCTTTCACATAATGCCGAATCAAATGAAACTTTGTATTGATGTGCTTGGTGCGATCATGAAATACTGGATTTTTAGCCATTTTGATAGCAGATTGATTGTCAATAAAGAGTGGAGTTGATGAAATCTGTGGTGTCTGAAAGTCTTCAAGAATTCTTCGAAACCATAAGATTTCCCGAGTTGCTTCAAAGGCGGCCATATATTCAGCTTCGGAAGAAGAGGTAGCTGGAACAGATTGCTTTTTAGATCTCCAAGAGATGAGAGCAGATCCAAGATACATTAAATACCCGGATGTAGATTTTCCATCTGTAGAATCACCTGCATAATCGGAATCGGAATAGCCAACCAAAGAAAATTGGTTTGTCTTCGAGTATTTGAGCCCATAGTTCTGAGTACCTTGCAAATAGCAAAGAATGCGCTTGGCAGCTAACCAATGAGTTTCTCTAGGTTGTTGCATAAACCTTGAAAGAACTCCAACAGCAAAAGAAATATCCGGATGGGTAGTTGTAGCATAAATCAAACTACCAACAAGTTTCCTATAGATAGTTGCATCAACCAATGCCGAAGGGTCATCTGAAGAGAGCTTAAGATTTTGCTCCATAGGAGTACTAAGGGGTTTACAATCAGCCATGCTAAACTTATGCAAAAGTTCACCAATATATTTTTGTTGGGTGATAAATATAAAATGAGGTGTTTGAGTTACCTCAATACCCAAATAGTAATGAAGATGGCCCAAATCAGTCATATCAAAACCTTGCTTCAGTTGTTCTTTCACATTTTGAATATTATTCTCATCGGGACCAGTGATAAATAAATCATCCACATAAACAATAAGATAGACAATAATCTTATCAAGTTTTTTAACAAAAAGTGTGGCATCATCAAATCCAAAATGCTGGAAATTCAACTTTAAAAGATACTCGGTAAGTTTTTCATACCAGGCTCGAGGAGCTTGTTTCAAACCATATAATGATTTGACAAGCTTGCATACCTGATGTTCTTTTCCATTGACTGCATACCCATCTGGTTGAGTCATATAAACTGATTCTTTGAGATCACCATTTAAGAATGCCGTTTTAACATCCATTTGGTGAATTTTCCACCCATATTGTGCTGCAAGGGCCAACAAAGCATGAATGGTGGTCCATTTTGCAGTAGGTGCAAAGGTTTCATCATAATCTATCCCCTCCTTTTGAGCATAACCTTTGGCAACAAGTCGGGCTTTGTGTTTGTCAAGTGTACCATCTGCTTTATATTTATTCTTGAAAATCCACTTGCAGCCAATAGCTTTACAACCAAGTGGAGGATCAACCAACTGCCATGTGCCATTTTTCAAAAGAGCATCATACTCATCTTGCATAGCTTTCCTCCATACTGTAATATTTTTGGCTTCATTATAGGATGACGGTTCAGAGTCAATTATGAGATTGAGTTCACCAATGGCCTCCAAGTTATCTGCACTATTGGTTTGAGCTTGGAGCCTTGCTTTGTAAGAGCTTCTTGTACCTATTTTACCTATTTCATCAGGTCTTAAATCTTTCAATGTTTGTTGGACTTGTTTTGCCCATTTATGAGAAGACCTTGGTTGCACAAAAGATGTGACCATTGCATTACTAGATGTTGTATCAGTGGTTAATAGTTCAGAGAGTTCAAGCTCATCATGATGGGCTTCTTCTTGGTCATTTATTGATGGAGCAACGTGAATTATATCACTTGGAGATATAGATTCTATATGTGGAATCTCACAAGAGTTTTCTATCAAAGGAGACAAATTTGTAATTGTATCAAGCTGTTTGAATTTACATTCATCATTTTCAGCATTGTTGGAGGTTTCAACAAATACAACATCACATGTAATAAAGAAAGTTTTGTTGACTTCATCATACAACCGATATGCTTTGGAAGATTCTGAATAACCAAGAGAAATACACTTAATACTGTGATGTTGTAACTTACTTCTTTTGTCCTTGGGAATTAAAGCATAGCAAGTGGAACCAAAAATGCGAAGATGTCGAACAGAAGGAGGATATCCAAACCACACTTCATATGGAATAGATTGATGCAATGCAGATGATGGAGATCTATTACGAAGATAAACTGCAGTTCTTGCTGCTTCAGCCCAAAAATGTAATTTTATTCCTTTAAAATATAACATTGCACGGACCATATTCATGATAGTTCTATTCATTCGTTCAACAACACCGTTTTGTTGAGGAGTACCTGGAACAGTAAGATGATGTTGCATCCCATTTTGACGTAGATAGTCCTCAAAAACTAGAGAAGTAAATTCTCCACCATTATCTGTTCGAAGAGTACCAATTTGAGATTGAGCTTGTTTTTCAATCATAACACGAAACCTTTTAAAAATTTCAAAAGCTTCTGATTTTTGCTGCAAGAAATAAATCCAAGTCATGCGACTGTAATCATCAATAAACAACATGAAATACTTAGATCCTCCCACAGAATTTATTGGTAAAGGCCCACATAAATCAGAATGAATAAGCTGCAATTTTCTTTGTGCTCTCCAAGTGGAGCGAGGAAAAGAATTTCTATGTTGCTTGGCAAGAATACATGCTTCACATTTTTCAATTGTTTTAGGCAAAACAGGTAAGCCATCAACACCATGCTTTTACAAGATATGAATGTTATCATAACCAATATGCCCAAGTCTTGCATGCCATAAAAGAACAGGAGATAGACTACCTTCTTCAGTAAGATATGCAAAAATTTTAGAAAAAGAAGTGCCATTTAGTTTTAATAATCTCCCATCCTCACATCCAGTGAATACAATTTGATTATTTGATTGTTTTCTAACAACAACTTGCCCATCTTTTAACAGAATAGAGTAGCCTTGTTGTCGAATCAATACTAGTGATAACAAATTACGTTGCAATTGAGGAATAAACAATACATCATGGAGCACAAAGTCTGGAAGATTAGGCAACTTAAATCGAATAGTTCCTTTTCCAATAGGTTTGAGACTTGATTTATCAGCTAAATAAATTGGACCACATGCACTTTCATGAAATTCCTCAAAGTAATCACGCCAAAATGTCATATGTTGTGTGGCTCCAGTATCTAAGATCCAAGAATCATACCATGAGGAATTAGATGCAAAGTCAAAAACAGAAAGCACATATTGATCACCATCACTATCACAAGCAAATTGGGCTGCTCCTGGAATTTTATCATCTGAATGTTTATCATCATTATAAACTTTTATTTTATCTTTTTGCTTAAAAGTATTTTCTTTAAAACTTTCTATCTTATCCCATGACAACTTGCATTCATGTGCTTCATGACTTCCTTTTCTACCACATCTTTTACAATATAAATGTTGCCTATCATTTTGATTATCATTTTTCCTCCATTGACCTCTACCTTTGCCTCTATCATTATAACCTCCTCTTGAAGAGCTCTTATTTAGAGGTTTTTCTTGGTGAGCAAAACAAACATTTTCATTAGTATTATCTATTTTCCTTCCAAAAGCTTTTTCACGTTCAGCCAACTTTTCAACCAATAAAGCAAAATTAATGGTTTTCAATTGGTTACTTGCTTGAAGGGACTCTAGATAAGTAGAATGTGTTGGAAGGAGTGCCTTAATAAAAGCAATGAGATAAATATCAACTTTCCCACCAGCAGCATTAACATCTTGTTTTATGGCTCTAATTTCAAAAGCCAAACTCATAACATCACCATTTTTTAATTCAAGATTGAACAATTTTAATTGTAACTGAATAAATTCTAATTCTGAATGAGAATCAAATAAATTTTTTTAATTTGTCAAGGGCTTCCCAAGCAAATTTGCATCCCTGTATATGACGATATAAATCTCCATTAACTGAAGCTCTTATCAAAGCCAAGGCTTTTGAATTTTTATAATTCCAAATTTCTCTTTCTTTAACGTCTGTTGGTTCTATAGGTTGGGTATCTCCATCACATATTTTATACCATAAATCATTAAAAATTAATGTATTTTCCACTTTTCTATGCCATTCCAACCAAGTATCTTTTCCAGTTAATATTTCCCCAATCAATGAAACAATGGACTGCATTGTAAAATGAAAATAAATGTATATAGAATTTGTAGAGTATGCAAATTTTATAGGATTGCTCAAAATCTCTTGCCAAACTTTACCAAATATAACAAGATATAAAATTCTTGTACAAATAAATAAATTGATTTCACCTGAATCGATTTTTTTTTTAGTTTCTGTATTTTGATTCTGTAGAAAGCTGCAATCTTCAAATGCTTCACATAAAAATATACTCCAAACTCCAAAGCTCTGATACCACTGTTAGCCTAGGAGAAAATAACAATCTGGAATCTTTGTTAGCAACAGATAGAAAAAAGAATGGAAAGAATGGCAATCTGAATATAATTTGTATTCCAATAAAAAAACTGTACATCCAAAATAAAATAAACAAGCAGATATAAAGAGGAGGCAAAAACAGTTGTAAACTGTTATACAAAACTGCCGGAACAGAAAAACCTAATAAATAAACTAATGAAAAATTAATCTAAATAAAACTAAACCCGTGAAGAGATATAAACCCGTGAAGAGATATTAACAGGATTGTAGTAGGCTATCGCGTTTCCTCCACGGTAGGATTCTTGATGCTAAACTATTGTTTTTGACAGTTTTTATCCACTATTTTGTAATAAATTTGGTAACTCGCTCTAAATCACTCTGATTGCATAAATATAATGGCTTACTTGTAAGAATAATTAATAATAATTTATGCCATCAACCAGTTCATGAGACATAGAGTACCCCAATCTAGAGGTAACGTCGAGTTAATAACTAATGAAACAACCTTTTTGGTTTAAGGGAGAGGATCTATTACTCACACACATTTTATAAATATGGGCTGTAAGTGTTCATTTATAAACAAACACCTTAGTTTTGGCTCTGTAAGTTTTTTAAATAGTACAATCATGTTTTCATATCTGAGTTAAGATGTGAGTAGTTTTATAGAAATTGTCTATTAAGTGGTCATTTGTAAACTCGTTCATATCTGACTTAAGATGTGAGTCACTTTATAGATATGGGCTGTTAAGTGATCAAAGCTATTGAAACTTGTGTATTGATGGTTCCAATTAATGGTAAAAAATTTCAAAATCATCTGATATTCACAAATCTACATGAATGGACTTTTAGATAAATATCCCTGGCTGAGCACATGACAAAGTGTATTTTAAATGACTTTTACACAAGTTTAATATGTCACATTATAGAACTATTAAGTCAGATTACTTTTTTCATTTGAACATACTTGTCATGTATATTCTATCCATTCACACATATATGCTTATCTTAAATTTAATTTATATATACATTTTTCTCAAGGTTTGAGTTTCTTCTTTATGACTTTGAGACACTCTTCTACACATAGTTGTCTTTTTCAACATATTAAAACTATAATCTACATATAGATTACTTCAATGTGCTTGAATGCCTTTTAAATCAACATATGTGGAGAATTTTTTATTTCCATTATTCATCCTGCTTTGATTGTAACTTTACATTGAGGTAATGAATGTCTTAATACAAATTATAATTTACACTTTTTTTAATTGTTTTTTATTACTTTTTTCAATATAAATATTTTAAATAAAATATAAATCACTAAATATATTTCTATAATTTCTTAAACTTTGATCAAATGAAGTTTTTTATATTTTATATAGAAAACTGAATTATATCCATGGCTTTTTATATTTTCTTTGGTATGTGAGTTATGGTCGGCCTCTTGGATGCTTCATTTTGAATGCATTTAAGTGACAAAATAAATATAGGATATAAAGATTTCATGTGAATCTTAGGCATGCACAACTTTTTGGCTATATGGTTGTGAATAGACCATCATAATTACCTTTCCCCTTGACATGTAGCATAAGATGACAAAAGAAAATAAAAATCAAACATATAATTTTATTAAATCTACCTATATTACAGATGATATAAGTTAATTAAAATAAAAATTTAATAGATTTTAAGTGTGGTTTAAATAAAGGTTCACCCACTTCAAAAGGCTTAGTTCTTCTTCACATAGCTCTAAATGAAATGCTTTCCTCTCAAATACAATCTCTAAGAAAAACACTCCAAAGATATATGCATCACTTCTCTTTAAGTAGATTTCATTAATAAAAGAAAGTGTACATGTTAGAAGTAACACAAATATTGTTTACACAATAACTAGACCAAATTTTTTGAAATAAATAAATCATAGAAACTAAGAATATAAATCATTTTATTTTGGATTTACGTGTCTCATTATTCCTTTTAGAGTCGTCCTTATATAAAAAAAATCATTTGATTATATAAATTATTTTAAGAAATGTAACAGAATGAGGGGACCATTTCTTTATCCATTATGCAAAGGGCGCATCTATTTGGTAATTAGAAGCAACACTTGATGAGATTGTTCTATATTAGAATTTTCTTATGCATAGTTATCCACTAGAGAAAAATTATTTCACAAAGGAATTGATGGTTTGAAACACTTCCCCAGATAACGCTATGGTTGTTCCCTTTAGTAGTAGATTGTAAGAAATTTTGATAGAAATTTTTTCCTAAGTTCACTTGGCCCAAAAGAAATGATCCACTGTGAGGAAGAGAGAGAACCAACCCCTTTGAAGATCTTGTTGGAGTAAAAAATATTTTTGGAGTAACTAATCTTGATCATAGTTGTACATCTGATGATTCTTCTAAGAATTGTCATTCAACAAGTAGTCTAGGAAAAATTGGCTAAAAAACCTTCGTCTAGGTCATGAGGATCCTTATAAGTTGGGATGGGTAATGAGGGGTTGGTTATTCAATTAGTTTTCTTCCTAGAAATGGATGAGATGACCATTTCCAAACTTTTATTTGAGGTTCAATAAGATCAAACTTTGGGTGTTGAGAATGTTCTAAATACGAAAGCCACATAAGATGATTAGTTCATTAAAAACATAGGGAAAACTTTAATGGTTGAGATGTTAGGAACTCATTATAGTGCACCAATATTTTTTATTTTGCATTAGGTCCCAAGATATCTTTGACATGGGGTTTTCTTTAGGTTGTGAATTTTTCTAATCCCAATCCCACCTTTTTTTTAGAGAGGCAAGATTTATCCTATCTTACTTAAAGACAATCTTTTCCTTTCCTTAGTGCCATTCCATAGAAATTTCTTCTAATTTATTTAAAATATTTTAGCAATTTAGATAGGTATTTTTAAAATGGTGAGGATGTAGACTAGGATACCTTTGAGAGAGGTAGCAAGGAGTTGTAATTTACCTCCATTGCTTAGATTTTTTTCTTTCCTTCTAGCTAGTTTCTTTTGGAGGCACTCTAGGATAGGGTTCTATGAGGGAGAAACAACTTTCACATTGAGGGGGAGCCCAAAGTAAATTCTAGGGATTTCAACACATTAATAAGCTAAAATATCTTGAATTTTCCTCCTTAAACAAGCATTGGTGTTGAATAAGTATACCTTACTTTTATCATAATTGATACATTAGCTTGAGACCCCAATATAGTTATATAGGCATTTCTTCTACCTCCTAGCCTCTTCCATACAATAAATGTTGAAAAGGAAGGTATCATTATCAAATTATTGTAGAGCTAAAGTAGCAAGGGTGGATGCAACTTTGACACATTTAAGGGCTCCAACAACAATAAGCTTAAGAATTTTCCTACCTAGAACCTCACCAACATTATAAATAGGTAAGGAAATAAGGTATCTCCTTATCTAATGCCCCTCTTGACCCCAAATAATCCTCTTGAAATCCCATATACAAGGATAAAATACTTAACTATTGGCATATTCTCTTATATGGCTAATTTGGTGCTCCTCGAAACCTAATCTATTGAGGAATTTAAACAAGAAGTCTCACTTAACCATATTATAAGATTTTGGTATATCCAGTTTTCAAGAGTCATACCAAGGAGGAGGTTCCTTTTCATTGAATGCATAATATTCTTACCACAATTACTTTATTTATTCATGTCTCAATTTAATATTTAATAGAATCATAGTATTAATCTACTATAGGTTAGGATAAAAACATAATATTTTTTTTCTTTCTTTTTTTAACTCATAACAAACACAAATACCAACATTTGAATACATGTAACATAAAGAAATAAAGATACATTTCTAAACATTACTTATACACTTACAACAATAAATAAACTTTCAGAAATGTTATAGGCATCAATTTTCCATATTCATTGGTCACAAAGAAATCAAAGGGAAAATAAGAGTTGTAGAAATTTTAAGTGGTCACAAAGAAACCTATACTTTAAGTGCAATTCAAAATATTATACCTACATGATGCATAATGTTGAACAATTCATATACCTTCTACTTGTGCCACATTTTTCATACATGTCAATTAGTTTGATTAAAACATAAAACACTAGAAAATAAATAATCATGTGCAACTAATGTACCATAATTTATAAATTCTAGAGTGAACATCTATAACGAGGTAGCAAATGTGGAAAAAATAGAATCTTAACTCCATTCCATAATCAAGATTAAAAATTTAATACAACACATAGTATTTCACAATGTATCTTGTCACTATATTAACAAAGATTTGATAATAAAGAGATCACATTTAATTTTAATAAAATATTTGTAAATAGATGCAATGTTTGAGAGAGACCACCAATAAAAGGTTATATTTTTAAAATATCTATACTTGGGGAGATGATTTTTTTCTTGGTTTACAAGTTAATTAGAATGTTGATGATATATTTATTTCAAAATCTAAGCGTGTTAAGGAAATGTTGAAGAAGTTTGGAATGGAAAATGTTAAACTTGTATGTACTCCTATGGCTACTAGTTGTAAGTTGAGCAAAGATGTTGAATCATCGAAGACTGAATAGAGAATATATAGATCTATGACTAGAGGTTTATTTTATCTGACTACTACTAGATTGGATATCATGTATGCTATTTGTCTTGTGGCTAGATTTCAACAAAACCCCAAAGAGCCATATGTTGTCTCTATGAAAAGAATTTTCAAATACCTGAAAGGAATAGAATACTATGGTTTATGGTACCCTAAGAGATCCAACTTCACTTTGATTGTCTACATAGATGCCGATTGGGATGGCTATGTGGGTGATAGGAAAAGTACTAGTGAGGGTGTATTTTTCCTTGGACCCTATTTGTTTCTTGGTCAAGTAAGAAATAGGATTCAATATCTCTATCTACTATTGAAGTTGAGTATATTGCTCCTGCTACTTGTTGTACTCAAGTAATATGGATGAAAAAAACCTTAAGGACATTGGAATAATGTCTGATCAACCTATTTCTATCATTTGTGACAATACTAGTGCAATAAACATTAATAAGAATTTGGTACTGCATTCAAGAACAAAACATATTTCAATTCGGTACCACTTCTTCAGGGAAAAAGTTTTGGAGAATGAAGCAAAGAATGATTATGTGCCTACAAAGGAACAGATTGTTGATATATCTACTAAAACTCTTCCTAAACATACTTTTGAATATCTCTAGGATAAATTGGGTGTTATTTCCACTACTTTTCTAAACTAAATGCATCCAAAGATGCATTAGCTTAGCAAATTTCATGAATGCTACTATTCTAAACTAATAATTTGATTCTACCTCCTAGGGGGTTTACGAAGACTTGAATTGAATGAGCTAACAATATTTTATCTGCGCCTTTATCTTGATGACAAAGGGAGATAGAATGAGAAGATAAGATGTTTGGCAAAGTGGGAGAGTTGTTGTTGTTGTTGTTGTTGTTGATTTGTTTCTATCAATGAAAAAGGGGGAGATTGTTGCAAGGTTGATTAGAATGAGTTATTTATGTGTTGTTAATGATGTCAACATGCTTTGGTTGTCATTAGTGACTGATTAGAATCAGTGCTATTAAGTTCTCTATGCAGTTATGCTAAGTGTTTTTCTCCACATATCTTCTATGTTGCATATCTATCATTGTAGTTTGAATATGTTTGAATATATTATATTGTAGATTTGGTTCTTTGGATTGTTGTGACAAGGAAGTTGTGTTTACCAGTATGTTTGACAATGTTTCCATATGAAATGCATGCTCCACATTTCTCAGTGTTATTGTTTATGGTGTTGCAGTTTTGGAGGTAAGTTGATAATGTCCTTAGCTTCATTCTATTAACTTGGCACATCTTTTGATTAGAGGGGGAAATGGGTTTTGAGGTGACCAGAAACCCCATACAAGAAGTTTTGAAGGGACCTGAAACCCTTAGATTTTACATGGATCCAGAACCAACAAAGGAGCGTTTTAAAAGATTCATCAAAGACAAATAGTAGCCTAGCCACAAACTAACAAAAAGAATCAAACTTTATAAAACAAGTGGCAAAAAAGAAGGCCAAAGCCACCTCAAAAGAAGTTACATATTTATGAGCATAGGGAACGGGACTCCCTTGGCCAACATCATGGGTTTTATCTTGGCTCCCACAACCATATCCCTGAGACTAATCCCAATAGAAAGAAGTAAGTACACGACATAAATATTATCACCAACTCCCTTGTTGTCAGACAACCAGACATCCAAAATCCTCCTACAAAGGATACCATGAGGGTTTTGATATGCTACCTCAACCAGGCCAAACAACTATGTTTCATCAGTCACCTAACCACATTTCCAAGCAACAATAGTGGCATTCGACTCTACCTCAATAGGAGATAGGTCACCTCTAGCCACATCTATCTCTACCTCCATAGAAGATAGGTTCACCTCAATAGGAACAACTAGAAAAACCCCAAGATGTTGAAACATGATGCACTGAGCCAAGCCAAAACAAAGGGGGACCAAGAAACCCCCAACATGAAAAGACTAAGGAGTCAAAAGATAGGAACAAGAAAGACCAGACCCCAATAATAGAAGATCCAAGGGTTTTAAAAAGGGGACCATAACCTTCTCCAAAAACACCAAACTAGGGGTAAACACAAAGATCTTGCAATCAAAATAAACCACCCCATGGGGTTTTAACAAGCTCCCCAAACCAAAAGCACTAGGTTTTAGCATGGCTCCCAGAACCAAAATAGCCTAAAAATAATAAAACCTCCAACCATACTCTAGAAAGCAAAGGGAAAAGGGAAACCATAGAGCCCTCAATAGCTCCCAAAGCAAAATGGGAAGAGAGCTCCATCTCTATAAGAAATCCCCCTAGAATAGCTCCCTAGACCTAGTCAAAGGAAAACACGCACAACACATCTCCACCTCAATAGGAGATAGAGTCACCTCAATACAAAAATCCATTCAAGTAACCCTTGAAAAAGAAGACAGGGAGGGAAACAAAGGAAGTAGGAAGCACTAACACCAACAGTCGAAGAGGAAGGAAACTAAAATCCTCTAAAAACTCTGTCAAACCACACACCCGAAAAATCCACAAGCCCGTGAAAGAAGAAGCAAAAGAAAGAAGGCAAAGAATCCCACAACCAAGAAAAGGGGCGCTAGCCAAACTGATGAAGAGTTACAATAGTACAATCACAAATACCATACACCATAGAACGAGCCCTCAAAGTACACGAGGAGGGAAACCAAACAACACCTGCAACCATAGCCATGGAAGAGAACCCCTCCACATCATCCATAATGACCCCAAAATTAACCCACATAGCCCCTGGCCAAGAAACCCAAACACCCGAAGAAGACCAGCACCACGAGGTAGAAGAACCACAAGGATAGAGGCACCAAGAAAGAGGAGAAGATCCCAGAGCTATCCCCACATAGCAACCCACACAGTGACTAACTTCAAACGCTACAATAGAGAACAAAAAAGTGCAACACACCCCATGATCGGCCAAAGTAAGAGGCTCCCCAAGATGAGCCAAAGAACCAGTGCTCCAAACACACAACAAAGAGCATCCACCCAAGAGAATAGGCCACCACAAAAACACGCAAAAAAACTCTCCCCACCACCAAGTTCCCCAAACAGAACACAAACACAAATAGGAGAGAGAAACCTGAATCCATCATCCTCATCTACTTCATCATCCCCACCATCGGCCTCTCCAGAAACCCTCTCTCCTTCCTTCGCTCCCACCCTCCTCATTTTCATTTAGATGGCACATGTTCTTAGGCTTTGGAATCATGATTTTCAAGTTCAATGGTGTTTTACTCTAGATTTTGCCAACCTCAAGTATTTACACTTCATATTGTTGCTCTGATGATTATGGACTATTGTATAATATGTTTGATGGCTATTTTGGTCCTAATTATAATGTTATGTGGCCTACTTTACATTCTTTCCACTAAAGGAATGTTTAGTGCAAACCTAATTTGAATTATGTTTGAAAAAAAAATTTAGCTGAACTTGGAAGACTTTGCATATGAGAAGATGGTATATATGGTGATGCTTTAGTATTGTGTGTGTATGTGTGTGAAAGAAAGTGAAATGTAATGAAGATACATGAAAGAGGAACTATCTTCCTAATTGTTTGGTGGTTGATGCTAAGTTGGTGAGAAGTGTTGAGTAAAGTGAGCTTTCATGTGTTAGCTATTGGAAGTAGTGAGTTGAAGGTATCTATAGATCTTGTAGTTATAGAAGTGCATTTGTAGTGGATTATTTTTCTTTTATTCTTCTTCATTGCGGCAGTGAGCCCTCCAACAATGATCCTCTCTTTCTTTCTCTTAGGTAGTGAGCCATCTGGTAATGAGCCTCTAGCAGTGAGCCTCTTTGTAAAAATAACCTTAACCGATGTCACCCTAACAGGTGTTCATATATGGAGAATAGCTTCTTCATGGTTTTTACCCCTAACAAGATTTACACATAAAATATGGTGTCTCATTGTGTATGGTGTGTTCTGGTGTTTCATGCTCATATATTTATGTGGATTATGTGCTAAGGTCAAGTTTTTGTAGATCTGATTTAAGAAATAAATGTAAGGTTTTATACAACTGAGAGTACAAGTGATTCACCCCTGCCCCGCTCTCAGTTGTTGCGTACATTAGTATATTCAAAATGTAAACCCTAAGAAGAATTGAGATATTGGAACTTAGTTTGAAGTCCTTATTTTCCTCTCCATCCTAATCCCCACAATGTTTATCCTAGAGTTCTAAAGATTCCTAGAACCCTAAGACCCTTGTCACTCATAATTCCTCACCTAGAAACTAAGAATTTTTGGAGGATTCTCAAATTTGGCACTAAGTTCTTTGTGCTAGGTTGATCATACTCCCTATGTCAAAAACCCCTCTGTAACCATGATTCCCTACCCATTTTTATTAATATTTTTCATCCCTTGAACTCCATCCTTCCTTTCCCTTAATAGTTTATCTGCTTGGATTTTGGAACCTTAAAGGGACATGTACAATAGGAACTTCTCTAGGATCCATTGTTCTAATTTATTTACCATGCTTGAACGTAATGGTTATCTTATCCTTGCTATATATGCCTCTCATAGTCATTGTCATCATCTCCTCTTTTTGTTCCCAACTTTATCATTTAATCCTGATTTCTTTCTAGTCTTAGGCTTGCACATGAGCTCCACATGTCCATGACTAGTTTCCATTCTATTTTCCCTTCCAAACCTTAGATCCCAATCTTCATTACACATAAGTCCTCAAGACCCTCCTAGAATTTAAACCTAGAAAGGAACCATAATTTTTAGTTTATTACAAACAAATAGCTTCTTCCAAAGGATTATAATGCATGTATTGTTTCACTTACCTCCTCAGCATGGTAAGAGTTTTAATTAATAGATCGAGTTCACCTAAACTCCAAGCATTTATCTCACCATTTTGAGGATTCAATGCATAAATTAGTGTGCTAAAACTATAATTACAACTCTAAAGGAGCAATTTGTAAATTGAATTGGTGTATTGTCCCATATTTTTTTGTTTAGCGTGACATATATGGGAATTCTTATTAACACATATTGTGGAATAAATACACCTAAGTGATATAGATGACCATGGCATGTTGTAAATCAATTAGAATTTATTTTGATATATTTTCATTATCACATTGGTCTCCATTTTAAAAGAAATCCTTAAATATTTGTACTTCATGCACACAAGCTACAACCTATGTGATGAACCATTTATACAAGTTCATTCCTTGTTCAAATAATTTTTCATTTGTTGTTCCTAGTCACAACAATGTAAGAGTAGCATAGGGTTTCATTACGTCATTCAAATTTATCGTATCATGGAAGAAATATGCTTGGTATTATTTAATGAATAATATAATATATCCATGATTGTTTATATTAATCTAAGGGAATCTTCTATTTGTATCTGGGCTTTATTTTGTGTCACATATGTTGGCATGAGTATAATGTTGGATTTGATGAATGTGAAGGATTTAGATAAATTTGAAAGAAGAGAACACAAAATTGTCACCAGATAATATTTAATAGATTTGCATATAACTTGAGTACAAAGGTTTTGATTCCATGAAGAGCACAAATAAATCCATAAAATTATTAGAGAAAAGTTTGAAGGTAGAATCCATGAAATTGGATGAACAACAATAATGCAATTCATGATCTGGAATTGCAGGGAGTCAAATACACTTGGACCAACAGAAGAAGTGGTGAAAATCTAATCCAGGTTAGACTCGATAGAGCTCTGCTTTCCTTAGATTGGTATAATCTTCATGATTGTTCATTATCCTCTCACATAAGGGCTGGATCAGATCATTATCCCATAACCTTTATGGCTGATGTAAAGAACAGAAGAAGACATTTCCCTTATAGATTTGAAAAAATGTGGACCAGACACCCAGATTTAGAAAATAAGATTAAGGAATGGTAGCAGGTCAGTATTGAAGGGAACGTCATGTACAAAGTGGTTAAAAAGCTGAAGAATGTTAAAGATAATGTTAAGAAGTGGAATAAGGAGTGCTTTGGGAACATCTTTACCTCAAAAGCTACAACCCTCTTAGAGTTCAAGGAAATCCAAGATGAGATACAGATCAATGGTTACACTAACATGTCTAGAAACACTGAAGATGCTATTTTTTTAAAATTATAATCTTATTATTTTTTTGGGATCATGAATTATGAATTCATTTTTTATTTCTTTCCATACTAATAAGGATCAAGAGGAAAATGTACATTTATCTAAAGCTTTTGATATTAACTAAATGGTTTGGAAGTGAAAATTACAATTTAGAAATTAAGGAAAGAATAGGAGATGATATTGGGAATTGTATAGATAATGATAATAAATTTCATTATGTTTTTATTGTAAGTTGACGATTGAGAATGTTTGATTATGATTATTTTTTGGTGTGGAGACATTACATCTCCTTTGAAATTTATAAAAGATACTCTAATTGATAAACTTGATATATAGAGCCATGAGTAGTAAGACATAAAAGTTTAGAGTTAATTGTTGCAAATAAACAAATTTATTTTTTTATTTAGAAATACTTTTATGCTCACTAATATGATTTTTCATGATCCATATTCTCTGTCTTTTTTGAATGAAGTTGATTTGCATCAAGTTTTTAATGAGATGCAATCATCCCAAGGCTAGTCCTTGGATTCAAATGGTAGTGAGTACAATCAAGGATAAAATATTAATGTTTCGATGTAGTACTTTAAGGTATAGTTAATGCTATGAAGGATGATGTAATACAACAAGCATCTAGAATTCTACTCTGCAGAAAACATGAAAGCTCACAGAATTTCCTTTTGGATCTTTATACTACAATATCATGTCTCTTACCAGAAATTCATTCGATCAGTTTCAATGGCGTCTAAGTCCTTCTCGGCCATGTGCATATACACCACCATATTCCCATCTCCCAGGGGGCTCACCTGCAACATCACATACCCTGCTGTTCCTCCCCAGGGAAAATATTCCCATAGTCCCGAGTTCTCTACTCACGAAAAAGAAAAGGTACAGAAAATTAGTGCAGACTTTTACTTCATTGATTGCGCAAGGATGAGATTTTTGCAGTGTAGACTACATAAAATCAAATATATTATTCATACATATCGTCTGAACTGTAGGAGTTGACAATATCGTCGTTGACTAATAGAAAACGTTAACTTCGAATTAGAATTTAAGAAGAATAAACATTTATTAAGATATGTTCCATAATAAAAATATACACCCGTGCTAAATTATAAGAATCTAGAAATATAAACGATGTGTTAAATTTTATATTTGATAAAATAAGGGACCTTTTTATTATTATTATTAAAAAATGGTTGAAATTTATTTATTTTTAAATGATTTGTTGTTTGATGTTATTATTTTATTAATATTTATATAATTATAAGTGAGTTTTTCTTAAATCAATTTGATTTTGGGAGTTGGAGGTGACAATTTCATTGTCGATTCATGGGGAACGGTAACATCAAATCAAAATTTAAGAAAAATAAAAATCTATTTGAATATGTTGGGTAACAAAAATTTACACAATTGTGTGCTAAATTTTGAAGGATCTAGCATTATAAATGGCGTCTTACGTTTAATTTTTAGAAAAACAAGGGTGAGCTTTTTTAAATTCATAACTTTTATATCATTTAAGCAGGTTTATTAACACACACACTTCACAATCTCAAATTTGTGTTGCAACAAATTAACAAAAATCTTAGTGTTTGACACTCCTAATATAATTATAGCTGAACATATTTATCTTTCCAATGATATGTCATGAAGATTTTATATCTTAGCTTGTATCCATAGACCAAGGATCTCATTTCTATACATATCAACAGACACTAGGTAATTATTTGGGAACCACTCGTATAGCTATATTGTAACATTAGGTTAATTATTTTACATCTCTTAGAGAAATAGGATAACTATTTAATATTTGTAGAAAGATAATTTGTAATATGAACACTTAGTTCCCAACATTTAATGATGGGTCAATAGTTTTTATTTTCTCATTTTTTTGACACACAGTGTTTTATATTGCCACTTAATTGTAGTTGTGTGAGGTTGAGTCTATAAAGGAAAGTACATGTTTAGTGGTTAAGTTTTCATCTAGGTGGGTGGGTTATCATATTGTTGAATCTTCTTAAGAAGTGCATATGTGAAGCATTATATGGGAAGTGTGGATTTATTCTTTGAGACATGGAAGATGCATTGGAGAGGAATGATGTTTTAGAAGTACTCATTCTAAACATGTAAGCATATGCATTTTTATTATTGAATAATAAAATAAATTATGGATTCTTTTGGAGGCTAGGTTATTCTCTTTTGAGGGTTTGTCTAGCATTTGGTTTCGGTTTATCTAGCGTCTTTTCTATTTCATCTATTCACTATATTTATTCTATAAGATTGTATACATTGTACAAAATAGATTAATTGGACTCATGCTTCAATGTAATATTTCCTAAGAATTATTTGTTGAATGTGTTGGTAGGCTTTTATAAAATCATAATGTGGGTGGAAAAAATATCAAATTCCAAATGATAACAATTTATTTACTTGGTGAGCTTATAAAGATAAATATATTTACATATATGTAGTTGAACGATCATATATCAATGACATAAGTCATACTTTAGAAAATATGAAGACAACCAGACTTATATTTAAAGTCGCAAAAATTGAGAAAAATATCAAGAAGTATATAATAAGCGCTAGATAAATAATTATGCTAAAATATTATATTAGCCTATGATGGTAGTGTAAATAAATAATTTGAGTTAGAAAATAAAGTTATATATAGTACTAATTTACTACATAAGTTCTATTCTAGGATAAGGTTCTAACACAAACAAATTTTTCCATAAAGTCTTTGAAATGAAGATAAGTGTAAAAACCTTTATATTGACCTACATGGTGAATTAAATATTTAAAGGCCGAGTATTAATGTTTTCAACATTAAATAATTTTTTACATTATTTGATAAATATTTGTTTGGTGGAAAAAGGATATTCTGAAAATCTAAGATGCATTGAAGATTTCAAGGTTTTAACCAGTATAGTTATGGCGGAAGATTCAAAAATCAAGGGTTTCGACAAAATCATAGTAGATCCAGGGGAGGATATGAAGGAGGATTTAGAGATAAAGTAGAATCAAATATTCCCCCTCAGGCCAAAACCAAAAGTAGCGTAACACACGTGGAAATTGATTTGCCTATTGAAATTGAAGAGGACATCGCCTTGTGGAGGGAGATGGCGGTCATCAGGATATTTATTGGTGCCAAGATCACTAGAATGCAAACTAGGGCCTGGGTTAAAGAGAATTGGATCCAGGATGTTGTTTTAAAGTTCATCCCGAAAGGCTTCTTCATCGTCGTTTTCAAAGAGGAAAGAGTAAGAAATAAGATTCTGAACTAACAAAATTGGTTCTACGGATTGGTTCATCTATATCTTCAACTGTGGTAATCTAATTTCGGTCCTATTTCATTAGCAGTGTACAAGGAGCCTATATGGATTCGGTTGTATAATATACCGATGGAGTATTGGGGGAATCTAGTTTGGAATGTATTGGTAGATCATTGCGTACATTTTTGGAAGTGGATGAAGAAATCATTGAAAATGACTCCTACCTATACGCTAGGATCAAGATAGTAGCGGTCAAAAAAGTTCCTTCCATCATATACCTCAAGGTTGGTGAGAGTCGCTGTAAACAACAAGTAGAAGTTGAACAACCCTCTCCATCTTGTGAGTGAAGTGGCTTAAAGGATCAAGTTGCAGATGACTGCATTGTTTTTGTTAAACTAGCCAAAACATGGATTTAGAAAGAGGGAGATCGTAAATTGGTTACAAAAATAGTTTCTCCAGAGTAAGAGATCCAGCATAAGCCAGCTTTGCCAAGGATGTCTAAGTGCGTTAGGAATTCGGGAGAATGTTCTGGAGCAGACAGAAGTGTGGAAAAGGGTGTGGAGAATACTCCACAGTTGAGAGAGTCCCTTTCACAAAAGAAAAGATGTTCAGACACATAAATTGAATACGATAGGGAATCTGATGTATGTTTTCTACAGGCTGATGTATTGGACAACCTCGATCATAGATGTATTAGCTAATCTGCTAATATACTGCTAGTTAAGGCCAAGGGGATTCGGGGGACAAGATTAAATAAGCAGAAAAGAGAAGAAAGAGCCAACGAGAAAGGCATCATCAATGTTATCGAGTTCATGAAAAAAGCCAAGGGAGTCGGGGTCTCCCTTGGTGAGAGATGAATATCGCCACTTGGAATGCCAAGGCCCTTTCAGCCTTTGACAAGAAACGCTTGGTCAAAAGAGTGTTACGTAGAGTAGATAGTGATATTGTATTATTTCAAGAAACTAAATTATGTATGGACAAAGCTCTCAGTTTTCTTCATTCCTGCAATAAATGGGAAGGCTTTTTTCAAGAAGCCAGAGGCTCTGTAGGGGGGCTGGGAGTCCTGTGGAACCCGCATAACAGAAAGATGATGAAGTTGGAAAGAAAAGAAAATTGAATGTTTGGAGAGATTCATAGTTTGAAGGAAAATGTGGTTTTTCCAATAGTCAATGTATATGGCCCATCAAAGATTGAAGAGAAAGTGAAGGTGTGGAAGGACATTACTGACAGGATTGGCTCCCTTAACAATGATAGAGTCCTTCTAGCAGATGATTTTAATGCTCTGCTTGATCTAGAGGAAAAGAGAGGTGGTTTGAAAATGACCAACAAAGTCATTGAGGATTTCAAGGATTTTGTGATGACAAATCATTTGTTTGACATCATACAAAAAAATGGAAGATATACTTCGACCAATAGGAGAGAGAACTTTGCAAGAATATCAAAGAAGCTGGATAGATTCCTGGTAGGCCCTTCTGGCTAGATTCTGCTATCAACTTAGACTCTTGTATTCTTCCATTATCATTGCCAGATCATTTCCCGGTTCAATTAAGCTTTCAGGAAGCCAATAAGATTTTTTAGAGGGATCTTTAGGATTCAAAGTATGTGGTGGAGAGATAAGGATTTTTTGCCAAACGTGGAATCTTGGTGGAACGATAGTGATATTTTCTCAGGCACCCCGAGTTTTTACTTTGTAAAAAGAATGAAGTTGGTTAAGAAGAAAATTAAAGAATGGAACAAGGTCTCATTCAAGAATATTTTTGCAGAAAAGATAAGAGTGGAAGTAGAGCTAGATAACTTGAATAAAATTGTTATCTCAACAGGGATGTCCAATGATGAATTTTCCAGAGAGAAGAAACTAAAAAGAGAATTGTCAGAACTCTTGCTCAGAGAGGAAGTCTTTTGGCGAGACAAGTCGAGAGAGTGTTGGATCAAAGAAGGAGATTTGAACACAAAATTATTTCATGCTTTTGTCAAGGTCAAAAGAGCTAAGAGTCGAATTAGCCATATTCAGAATGGCTTCGGTGCGTGGTAGGACGAGGTAGAGGTTATTGAAGACATAGCAGTGAATCATTTCAAAGCTCTACTGGGGGATTGCCTCAACAATTCCTCTTAGCTTTCTTCCTCCATGTTGGACATCATCAACAGAGTGGTAATGGTGGAAGACAATGATTAGTTGATGCGGCCTTTCTCAATGCAGGAGATTAAAAAGGCCACATTCGATAACCCTCCTTTCAAAGCACCTAGGCCCGATGGTGTCACTACGAAATTTTTCAAAAAATACTGGGGATTCATGGGTGAATATATTTTCAAGGTGCCGGAAGAATTCAGAAGGGAAGGGAAGTTTGTCAAAGAAATGAACAACACGGTTATTGTCTTGATCCCAAAAAAGCAAGAATGTTCGACCATGATGGACTATCGACCAATCTCTTTGTGCCAATCCTTGTATAAAATTATGTCTAAGGCGATGGTAAATAGATTGAAGCCTCTACTTAATAAAATCGTCTCAGCTGAATAACATGGTTTCATTCCCAGGAGAGAAATTGTGGACAACATCATCATGGCAGGAGAGACCATCCACTCTATGCATTCACATAAAAAACAAGGTATGATTATTAAATTAGATGTCAGCAAGGCATATGACAGAGTTTGGTGGTCCTCTTTGCTTGATGTTCTCCTTCATTTTGGATTCGATAGAGGCTAGGTGAAATGCATTTCACATTGTGTGTCTTCAATTAATTTATATATTCTTGTAAATGGTTCAATCTGTGGTTTCTTCCAGGCTACTAATGGGTTAAGACAAGGTGATCCCCTCTCTCCCTTTTTATTTGTTTTAATGGCAGAAGTATTGGGGAGAAACATCAAAAAGAAGGTTAGTCTGGGCCTCTAGAGAGGGATATTCATCCATGAAAATATGGAACCTATCTCACACTCACAATTTACTGACAACGCCATTCTCTTCGGGGAGACTACGGTAAGGGAGGCGAAAACTATCAAAAAGGTGTTGGATTACTTCAAGTCAGATTCTGGCCAATGTATGAACAAGAACAAGTCAATGGTTCTTTTTTTAAACACCAGCAGAAGGCTCCGTTCAAAAATTTAAGAAATTTAGGAGTTTGAGTCGGGTGAGTTCCCCATAACTTATCTTGGCATCCCACTCTTTGCTAGAAGAGTCGACAATAAGTTGTGGGAAGCAGTTATCAATAGATGTCACCTCAAAGTGGCTTCCTAGAAAAATAGATGGCTTTCACAGGCCGAGAGAATTCAAATGATTAAGGTAGTATTATCGGTTGTACCCACTTACTACATGTCATGTTATAGGTTATCAGGTAGAGCTTCCTCATCACTTGACGAATTTCTTCAAAAATTATTGTGGGAAGGTTCGAAGGAAGAAAGAAGGATTCCTATGATAAATTGGGACATTGCCTGTATGATCAAGGAAGGAGGGGCAGGGTTAAGAAAGATGAATTTTCAAAACTTGGCTTTAGGCGCCAAGCTAGCGTGGAAAATGTATAAATTCCCCAAGAAAATCTAGTGTAGAATATTGGTTATAAATTATTTTGACTCAAATTCCCCTGACAAAATCTTGATGGTGGCCAATTCAGTTCATGGTTCACCAATTTGGAGATTCGTTTGGGAAAGTCGCAAGCTCCTCACAGAGCACCTAACCTGGAAGATTGGCAATGGAAAAAGAGTGAGGTTTTGGCATGATTCATGGAATGGGGACGAGCCAATAGCATATATGTTTGAAGACAAGGACTCGGTCAACCAGATAGAAGCAACAGTAGGACCGTGGGAGGCAGATTACTTTCAAACAGTACCCAACTCGTCCTCTATGTTGTCATGGAAGAGTGTGGGGGATTGGCATCAAACTAATCATAGATGGCTCTAAGATGTTCTCCAGAGAAAAAAGGTGTTCCCCACAAACGAGGAAGACAAACTACTTTGGAGTGCATCCCAATTTGGCGATTACAGAGTCAATCTAGGCTACGAGATTCAGAGGAAGAGAGAGAGGAATAGTAATTGGCCCTTGATCTTGTACTGGGGTAAGTAGATTCTACTTAAAGCAGGGGCTTTCCTTTGGATTGATATTCATGGCAGGATCCTCACTGGAAGTAGATTGAAATCGATCAGGATTTTGGGGCCAAATGGTGTATCATGTGCAAGCAGGAGGAGGAACCAGTTGACCATCTTCTCTATTGGTTCCCATATGCTAGTGAATGTTAGGATTGGCTCCTAGATATGTTGCAATGCTTCATTGCCAAAAATCAAACTTTAAAGGATTTTCTCATATCCTAGCCAATTAAAGGTAAACACTCTACATGTGGAATACTCTAGATGATTTGTCCCTCTTTGTTAGTCTGGCATGTTTGGAAGGAATGCAACAAAAGGATTTTCAAGGAAGAAGCAATGGAAGTGGAGTTCCTTAAGGCAAATATTAAAGGTGCGATAGAGGAAGTTGTCAACGACAGAACTTAAGGGACTAATTATAAATTTCTATCGAAGTGGGACTTCAAAATGGATAAATCTTGGGCCTTAAAGAAGAGTTGTGATCTTAGATTAAATGATAGAAAAGAAAAAAGAAAAAATGCTATATGGCAGGCCCCGCCGCTAGGGTGGATGAAATTAAATTTTGATGGTTCAAGTCAAGGTAATTTGGGTTGGAGTGGTCTAGGAGCTATCATCAGAAATGAAGTTGGTGAGGTGGTATGTACCATATCGGGTCCGGTTGGTATAGCTACAAACAATGTGGCAGAGATTTCTGCATTGGAGGCAAGGCTACAGTGGTGTGTTAATAATGGGGTTGTCAAACTAGTAATTGAAGGAGATTCTCAGGTCATCCTTAATGGTGTGATCAAATCCGTATTCTAGAACTGGTGGTTGGAGAGCTGGATCTTGAGGATGAATTCACTTTTGAAATTTTTAAGTGATTATCTCACTCAGCACATGTTTCGGGAAGGCAACAAAGTAGCTAACTATTTGGCAAACATGGGGATTGAGGAGGATTTTGCCAAAGATTTTGGCAAGGACAATATGACATTGATTAGACTAAAGGAGATCATATCCCTTGACTTTTTTTCTATCCTGAAGTCTGGAATTGGATAAGTTTAGCAACTTTTGACGATGATAGGCAGATGGTGATGGGATCCCAGATTGGAGAACACTCGTGTGTGAGGAAGCCATGTGGCCTATTTCATTTTCTTTTCAAACAAGGAAGTATGCTTGGGAACAAGTAGACTATCAGTCATATTGTCCCAAGCTTTCTAGATTTGGGTATTGTTGACGATCAGAAAGAGAGGAATTCTATTTAAGGACACAAATTTGGCCTTTATTTTAGCTTAAGGGACGCTAGCAGAGCATTTAGGCATCATTTGTAAGTGCAATAAGGTGGCTTTTTTGGAGGAAACGCTTGAGGAGCAGGTTGAGCGCCTCTTCAAAAAAGAGAACAAACGGGAGAAAGAGACCATCGTGGATATTCTTGGACCCGACTACTGGTATGGGGGACATGTGTACGACAGAAAGCTGATGGAAGATTTGTTCCAGCCTATCATTCACGTGTTGGGCCATGTTCAGTCGGCGAATGGCATACTGCATAGGACAGTGGAGAAGGGGATTTATTTGGAGGTGATGAGAGCTATGGATGGGATTGTCTCCAATCCTGCAGATGGGTGTATGCTGGGATACTTGAATCTGTAGGAAGTAGGGAAAAATAAGAAGATGCAGAAGGCTTGGTCCATCTTTAAGGCAAGCATTGTGAAGGAAAACAAGATGGATAGGTTTGCAACCCTCCTCCAAGAAAATGTTGATCTCTTTCCAGAAGGAGTAGGAGATAGGCTGGTGGTCATAGGTAATGGGATCAAGTATCTGTATAACTGATCCCCTTTAGATGTAGTATAAGGAGTGGCATCTCCTTCACCCTTTGTAAGTTTTCTCTTGGAAATATAGTGGGTACTGCCCCCAAGGCAGAACTTGCCTTACAAAAATAAATAAAAATCTTTTCAACATTATATCAGATTAATTAATCTTCCAATAAAAATTATTTGAAGTACAATAATAATCTGATCTTTCAATTAAAAGAGTGAAATTTATTAAGTTTCTATATTGAAAAAACTTACCAATGGAGGTGACTGGTTTCTATAGAAAGACACATATAAATCATTTATTTTATAGACATATCATATGAAAATTAATTGACATGAAATACTAGAATAATTGAGTGTTTTCCTCACTTGTAGTTGTTGCATGGATTTTACTATTCAATTTTTGAATAGGTTGCAACTTAATTTTAGAAGGCCAATAAGTGATATTATGCTTAAGAAGATTTTAAATTTGCATCTCTCATTAAATTGAATGCAATTAGAATGGTGCTAGGAGATGTTTTTCTTGTACCATCTCCCAAATGTCATGTAAATATGGACATTACCTCTATGTTTGTACTTGTTATGTTGGATATTTGGAAGGCCAAAGCTATTATAATAAGTGTTATGGATTCTTCTCACCCTTCCCACCTATGGATTCTTTTCCTATGCTCAACATGGTGGTTGACCTAAGCCCTACGATATATCCTTCTCATGTTGAAGCTTCTCCTACAAAGTCCTCTAGTCTTTTGGTGCAGCTTTAGGTTCTTCTCATTAGGTGGCTGCTAGGGGTTGTCTTCCTCCTTTGTTTCAAGTGTTACTTGTTGGAGTAAATATTACTTACTCATGCTTAAGTCCAACTTAGGAATCATTATTTAATCCTACTACCCAAATCAAGCCTCACAAAATAATGAATAACCTCCAATCATGAACTAGGAACCAACCTACTGAAGACACCAATCCACTAATGTATTTGTAGGAACCAACCTACTAGAGATGCTAATCCCATAATATAGATATCTAAGCAACAACTTAAAGGTGAAACATTATTCCCACTGAAATAAAAAGAAATAGATTTTTTACCCTTAGATATAAAAAATCAACTTAGATTGATTTTGATCAACCTCTTGACACTCTCATATACATCATATGGTGTTCTAATAATGGTTTACACATATTAGGATTCTACACACAACATCACCCTTAAATTTGTATCATAATAACTTTTTTCCTTAAAAGTCGACATGTAAATGAATCTAATGTGGTTATATTTGCCAGTTTATTTTTTCTCTAATGCCTAGGCTTTGTACCTTAATAACTTGAAGCCTCTTTGGCGATTTTCTGACAAGGATGAAATTCTCATTTACCTCTAGGTTCTTTGGGTAACATTGGAGGATAGATTCAGTATGTTCAAGCCTCCTCAATGAGTTTTTGACAAATATTAAATTCTCATATACCTCTAGGTTTGTTGGGTCACTCAGGAGGTTAGTTTCTAAGGTTAAAATCTAATCACAAAAATCATATTCGGTTGTCCTTTTATCCATTGATTTCTTCTTATCTATAGTTTAGAATATGATTTTCCATCTATTAATATTAGTTACCCAAATCGTAGTCCAAATTTACCCTTTAGCAACCTCCTTTTGATTTCTCTAAGGGTAAAAATACCTTCATTATAGTCCTCATCATTTAGTGTTCAATTAATTAGTATGAAATTTTTTTTCTTATTGTATTTTGGAAGAGTCTCATTTTCCATCCTAATTTTGACTTTGATGAGGTGATGATGGAAAAGGGTGGAAGGACCCACTTTAACTCTACAATCATCTTCAATTTGGCAATAAATTGAAAAAGTCTTGACTGGCATAGAATCTATTTGATCTACACAATATTCTTCTACTCCCTTTTTGGGAAGTACACTAAGTAAACTATATACTCTTATTCTCTATTTTTATCCCTTCCAAGACATCAAAAGGGTTAAGTTTTTTTTCCATCTTTTACCCAAAGTATGTTTGATCACCTTTCCACCTCATATCAATTCCTCCATATTTATCTTTATTATTTTCAATCATATGAAATTCTCCTCCAAGTATCAATGGGAGGTCTTGAAGATCGCACATCTGTTTCCATACTTTTAGTTTTTTCCTATTATTATTAGGCTCATAAATAGATAAAATTTCAAATTCCTTATTCTCCTTTTCAATTTTGATCTAGACAACCCTGTTACATGGACAAACCCCACAACCAGTTACAAATTTAGACTACCTCTTTGAAAGGATAATGTTATCTCATCCCCTACTTTTTACATGTTTGGTTAGAATTTGGAGGAATAATTCCAAACAAATTTAATATTGGTCTCAAGATTAAGTTTTTTATCTTTCACCTCTTACAGAAGAAAAACATCTTCATATTTTTCAATATTCAAATATCTCCTTATAATATATTTTGTATTGGGTACTCAAGTCCAATAATACTCCAAGAATGACAACTAAATATAATTAAATATAATGAAGAGTATGTGCCCATATTATTCCTAAATCTATCAAAAAAATTAGGAGTGCTATCATCTATCTCCTTTCTCTTTTAAAAAGGTTCTTTCATTTCCTTACTTCTCCTTTTTCTCTTACTTTTAGTACAATTTTTATCCAGCCATTCCTTGTAGGGATGTGTTTAGATTCAATAGCTATATCGTCTGCCAATAGATAGGGGGGAATGTATCTCAAGCCAAGTTCCCTACTAGGATCTCCTTACTTTATAAGGAATTTATTAGCCATATAGATTCCCTCTTTTTGATAATGTTTATGTTGTCAATAACTTTAAAAGATTAATCTCTAGATTCAATTTATTATTATTTAGTCTAGGTTTTGCAAAAAAAAAATGGAAGGGGACATTGAGCTATTAGCCTTTAAATTGTTTATTTTATTTTGTTTATTACCCCAAGTAGATCTAATATTATTCATATCTTCTATTTACTAACTCTTGTCTATGATCGAGCCATGATCATGATTGGACATAACCAAAGAGTCAAAAATTGAGATAAGTTTCTTACTGCTATAGGCATCCCCATTAATATGCATACCTTTTATTTGCATATTATTATCTATGGCCGACCCATGATCAAATATATGATCATGGCTAGACATAGGTAAAGAAAACAAATAGGTGTTATTTTCTTCAGAATGGTATAATAAATGATCTTATTTTTTTTAGTAGTCATATTGCATGTTGTAGTTTACATAATGGCAATATCTCTGATCACCAATTCATCTATAATATTTCAAAGGAAGCTAAAACTTTAGAAGGCTAGTATAATTCAATTTTATCATTATTTCCAATATTACACAACACATCATCTTCATCTTTATTAGTATTTTTTTAATAGTTAAGGACTTTGTGTCACCTATCTAACGAGTTAGATTTTTGATGTTTCTCTTTTGTGGATTTTTATTTTGAGCTAAAGATAACATAATTTTTTCTAACACTAATTCTTGTACATTTTTCTTATGCCTAATAGCGTTCATTGGCCCATCAAGAGGGTCAATGACAAATTTTATTTAAGGGTTGATATCCATGGGAAACGATATGAAAGATCCAATCTTATAACTCTGTGCCTTCTTAATTTTATTATTTAGTGCCTTTTCAAAGTTGTTAATGAAACTCGATATCGATTTGGGACTAATTGTTGTAGAGGGTCTAATGTCTTCACCAACAACCATGGAAGGAAAATTAGAGGTTAGGGACATTTAAATTTTCATGAATATCTAGAACCATAATAGAATCATATAGACTACCTATATTACTAAGGGAAAAAATAGTCGATTCGTTATCCTCAAAAAGAGGTATAGTTGTATGGTTATTGATAAGACCATCCACATAAATATCTAGAGTATTTATACAAGTGGAATCCCTATTTTCTCCAAGAGAACTAACAAAAGGACTACTCTACATTGAAAGAGGCACCAATATGGGTGAACTAACAAAGTTATCTTCCAAGATTGTCTTCTCCCTAACCCTAGAATCAACAATGGGAGATTGCAGAAGAACCTATGGATTTTCATTTCTTGAGCTAGGTTGGATATTAATACCACTAGCCATATCATCTTTGATTGTAGAATGATTTGGTGTATTATCGGTAATGGATTTGGTTGATTTAGTTTCTATGGATTTATTCATAATAATTTGGCAATTTCTTCATAGATGTCGCCCATTCTAATAGAAATCAAACATAAATACCACCAAGAATTTCTAAATTATAGGAGAAAAATTTCTCAAGAAGATTAATTTCAATCAAATTAGTTATATAAATTCCATGAAAACCCTATCATGCATATGGAGGATGGTAGATTTCATATCTTCTATCCTCAACAAACTATTGATTAAGGAAAGAATCTATTTCAAAAATTTCCACAAAATGGTGGTAAATTTTAACAATTACTCATCAAGGATATGAAAGGAAAATAATTTATTCATTTAAATACTTTGGTGACCAATTTATGGTACACAACATACATTTAATAATTATCCAATTTTGTTTTCCTATGATCTTTTCCT